>NW_025204603.1:0-9617 GCF_004010195.1 Chiloscyllium plagiosum | reverse complement strand
CTAACTGTGTCACGGAGACAATGTCTTCCTGAACCACTGCAGTTCATGTGGTGTAGGTACTCCCACAATGCTTTGAGGATGGTGCTTCCTGGATTCTTAACATAACAACAGTGAAGGAAAGACGATATTGTTCCAAGTGAGTGAATTGGAGGCAGTTGATAGTGTTCCCCATACACATCGGGGACTCAGGCCTTGGACAGGGTGGAAGCCACACAGTTAGATGATGTTGCTGTGGTGCACCCCTGTAAACAGCATGCCGTGGGAAGGGTCAAGTGTCACATTCAGCTTTGGGTGGTTCAGGTCAAAAGCCAATCCTCCTTTCTGTGAGTGTAGAGGATAGATTGCTAGTGAGTCTCAATAAGGAGGCATTTGTCTCACATCAAAGAGATTGTCTGTTCCAAACTTCAGTTTCACTGACAAGTTAGACTTAGTCTTTGTAACGATCAGGATCCAGAGATGATAGCTTAGATCAGAGTGGTGCTGGAAAAGCACAGCAGGTCAGGCAGCATCTGAGGAGCAGGAAAATCGACATTTTGGGCAAAATCCCTAATGAAGGGCTTTTGCCCAAAATGTTGATTTTCCTGCTCCTCGGATGCTGCCTGACCTGCTGTGCTTTTCCAGCACCACTCTGATCTAAACTCTGGTTTCCAGCATCTGCAGTCCTCACTTTTGCCTAGTCCAGAGATGATAGGTCTGTCTCCAACTGAATCTCTTGCTGGGCTGCCCAGTTATGGTTGGAGCTTAATTTAATATCAACATTAAGACGTTCAGACCAGTGCCTCATACAACATCTCTCCACAAGCCTGCTCCCGCAACCCCAACATAGTTTACACATTCACATTTAGAAACTACTTTTCAATTTAACAATACACCATCTTCACCCAAGTGTCTGACATCACTAATGCAGGTGGTCTGGAGGTGGCAAAATCCTTCTAGACCTTGTTCCTTTCACACTTGGAAGATTGGCAAGCCTTTGGCTCAAGGATTATTGACCTTGATTGATCTGTGAACTATTTCTCCACTAAAAAAAATCATTTATCTCTCACTAAAGAATCGTTTATCTCTTGGATGTCTTTCACAGAGGGCGTCATTCCCACTAAACTCCGTTGTTCATTCATAACCTCATCTGGAGGATCCTTAATCTCTTGAATTCCCTTTGCAAAGGAACTCTTCCTTGCTAACTCTGATGCTCATCCTCACAGCGCCAGGGACCCAGGTTCGATTCCTGCCTCAGGCGACTGTCTGTGTAGAGTTTGCTCATTCTCCCCATGTCTGCATGGGTTTCCTCCGGGTGCTCTGGTTTCCTCCCACAGTCCAAAGATGTGCAGGTCAGGTGGATTGGCCATGCTAAACTGCCCATAGTGTTAGGTGCATTAGTCAGAGGTAGATAGGGTAGGGGAACAGATCTGGGTGGGTTACTCTTCGGAGGGTCAGTGTGGACTTGTTGGGCCGAAGGGCCTGTTTCCATACTGTAGGGAGAATAATCTAATCTAATCCTATAACCCCTGAAGTGAGACTCACTGGTCTGTAATTACCAGGGTTGTCTCTACTACCCTTTTTGAACAAGGGAACCACATTTGCTATCCTCCAGTCCTCAGGCACTATTCCTGTAGACAATGATGATTTGAAGATCAATGCCAAAGGCTCGGCAATCTCTTCACTTGCTTCCCAAAGGATCCTAGGATAGATCCCATCTGCCCAGGGGACTTTCTATTTTCACATACTGCAGTATTTCTAATACCTCTCCTTGTGAACCTCAATCTCTTCTAGTCTAGATGCAAGTATCTCTGTATCTTCCTCGCCAACATTTTCATTTTCTATAGAGAGCATTGTTAATAAATATTTATTTAGTGCTTCCCTATCTCCTCAGACTCCACACACAACTTCCCACTACTGTCCTTGATTGGCCCTGATCTTACTCAAGTCATTCTTTTATTCCTGATATACCTGTAAAAAGCTTTAAGATTTTCCTTGATCCTGTCTGCCAATGACTTCTCATGTCTCCTCCTGGGTCTTCTTACCTCTCTCTTTAGGTCTTTCCTGGCTAACTTGTAACTCTCAAGTGCTCTAACTGAGCCTTCATATCTCATCCTAAAGAAGTCTTCTCCTTCCTCTTGACAAGGGATTCAACTTCTTTAGTAAATCACAGCTCGCTTGCTTGACAACTTCCTCCCTGCCTGACAGGTAGATACTTAGGAAGGACACATAGTAGCTGTTCCTTGAATAAGCCCTAAATGTGCCCATCCTCTGCAGTTTGCTTCCCCATTCTATCCATCTTGAATCTTGCCTAATCACATCATAATTACCTTTCTCCCAGTTAGAACGCTTGCCCAGCAATATATACCTGTCCCTTTCCAATGCTGAAATAAACATAACTGAATTGTGGTCACTCTTACCAGAGTGTTCACCGACCTCCAAATCTAACACCTGGCTGGGTTCATTACCTAGTATAGATAGATTAGATTCCCTACAGTGTGGAAACAGGCCATTCGGCCCAACAAGTCCACACCGACCCTCCGAAGAGTAAACCACCAAGTCCCATTTCCCTCTCACTAATGCATCTAACACTATGGGCAATTTAACATGGCCAATTCACCTGACCTGCACATCTTTGGACTGTGGGAGGAAGTCCCACACCCACTCGATGTGTGTCACTCAGATATAATGTGGGTGGACATGGGTCAGCAATGGCAGGCCTCAGTTCTGTCTCAGGGCCCATAGTACTCACTGTGAGTCTGCTGTTGAGTAAGATTTTTAAAAATTTCACCAGTGAACTGTCACTTATTCCAAAATTCAAAAGATTCTGAATGCCAGCTGGTCCCAAACATTTTGGATAAAGGATTGCCAACTCCTTTACCTGTACCAACTCCAATGTGGCCTCGCCCCTTGTTGGCCTGTTGACATACTGTGTTAGGAGACCCTCCTGCAAACGTTGGTCAAAAACTACCTCATCTAAAGTACTTAAACTATAGTATTTTCAGTCAATATTTGGAAAGTTAAAACCCCCATAACAACTACCCTGTCCAGAATCATCTTTGCTATCCTTTCCTGTATGCCTCTGGAGCTATTTGGAGGCCTATAAAAAATTCCCTATAGGATGACCTCTCCTTCCCTGTTTCTAACCTCAGCCCATATTACCTCAAATGTCTTTTCTGCCACTGTAATACTACCAATGCCACACTTCCCCCTCTTATCTGTTCTGACTGAAACATCTAAATTTCAGAACCTGCAACAACCATTCCTGTCCCTGCTCTATCCATGTCTCCGAAATGGCCACAAGATTGTAGTCCCAGGTAAGAGCCCATGCTGCAAGTTCACCCACCTTATTCCTGATGCCCCTGGCATTGAAGTAGACACATTTCAAACCACCTTCCTGCTTGCTGGTGCACTCTTGTGACCTTGAAACCTTATTTCTGACCTCACTACTCTCAACCTCCTCGACACTGGAACTATTATTTAGGTTCCCATCTCCCTGCTGAATAGAAAGTGGCTGAAGGGCTTATGTCCGAAACATCGATTCTCCTGCTCCTTGGATGGTGCCTGACCTGCTGCGCTTTTCCAGCACCACACACTCTCGACTCTGAACAAATAAAGTGACAAGTGACCACGTGGACTTTGTTGATTCAAGCAACGTTGGGAGGTGGAGCCAGTAAGGTGTTTACATCATCATCAGAAGGGGGATCTTGGGTATAGAGAGGTGAAAAATGCCATCTTAAGAGCATATGAACTCATACCAGAAGCCTACAGATAATGTATCGGGAATCTAAGGAGGACCCTGGTTAGCCATACATTGAGTTTGAAAGTATCGAAACAGTAATTTTGATACGTGGCTTCAGGCATTGAAAATAGATCAAACATTAACAAAATCTTTGTGAGACAATTATTTTGGAGTTCAAAAATTCACTTCCTGAAGTAGTGAGAGTTCATGTGGAAGAGTTAAAACAGCAAGGTTAGCAGCGGAAATGGTAGTGGATTATGAGTTGGTTCATAAATCAAAGTTTGGCTTCTGACATCAATCTCAATCGATAAGAGATAGATAGTGGGGAAAAGAGAAATCCTCAGGTGGTAAGGGAAAAGGAGATCTCACTGAAGATCAGAAAGATAGTTTACCACAAAGTGAAAAGGAAACCCATGAAGGGGAAAGAGAAGTAAAAAAGCTCAAGTATTTTCACTGCAATGAAGTAACCCACATGAAGCCACAATGTTGATAGTTTAAAAAAAAGAATATCCATCTAGAGAAATATTCCATTATTAAGAAGGAAACGTTCAGCTAGGTGTTGGCATGGCAACATTTCAACATTCATATTGCCAGTAATGTGTCTGAGATGATTGTATATATTGATCATAACCCATTAAGAGTTCTTGGACAAATTTCAGGACAAAAATTCCAGACTGTTTCGATAGAGCTTATTATTTTATCCATTCAATTTGTAAGTTATACACGTGGCAGGATGAGAGAATGAAATTGCCCACACATTGTCATGACTTTGATGAAGAAAAATGGAGGTGTTCGGTAGCAAGAATAAATGAACTGAAATAGACTCCAGTAGTGAAGGTTTGCATGATTCCAGTCAATGTAATGCATATATAATGTAGTGTACTAATAGAGTAAGACTAAGGGATTTTAAAATAAAACCATTCTTGCATTTTGATAGTTTTTTTTAAGGACAGAGGTGCGATTAAGCTAGGGCTTTAAGGAAATATTTTGCCTTTTTTTGAAAGAGAGGTTGAACAAGAAATATTGAGTTATCTGTAAGGAAGTAAACAGCTTGTGAGGCTTTTTATTTTAGGTTGCGACAATAGAGGTGGCCTGGCTGGGTGTGGTCAGTTCCCACAGACCAGGATTTCGAGTTTTATTTTAATTTCTAGGCTTTGCGTTAAGCAGTTGCTCTTGTGGGCTTGAAGAAGTAGAAGCTAATTTTTCCTTTCCCAGTTGCAGCTAGAAGTCGGGATTTCTCTCTGCTGCTGGGTTCCAGTCAGACAAATCTATTTTTCTGAATTTTCATTTTTGCCAAAGATGTGCTGATGAGATGTTACTATATAGGAACAGTTAATTAGTAATAGTTACTGTATCTATTATTATGTTATGTTTTCCAATAGAGTTGCGTTATTCTAAATTTCTCTTTCTTTGTTTATATTTTAACTAAAATGTTTAAATAAACAGCTAAGGTCTAGGCTACCTTCTTACAATATTTTGAGGGGATCTGCTTTGGTTCATAACTGCAAGCAACTGTGCATCTCTTCACCAAATTTGATGGAAGCATCCTTCTCCTGAATGAGGGAGTGGCAGGTTAGAAGAAAGAGTAAGAGCGAGAGACAAAAGATGCAGAAAGAAAAAAGAAGAACCCAAATTTTAACAATGTGTGTAGTTATACACATAATTATGAATGGCCTGCAACAATGCTCAAGGATAAATCAGCCCATTTGATCAATACCAGATCCACAAGCATTCACTCTTTCCACCATCAGGACTCAGTGGTAGCAGTTTGCATCATTTGCATCATTTATAAGATTGACTGCAAACATTTATCAAGACTCTTCAGACATCATCTTCCAAACTTAAAACTATTTGCATCTAGAAGGACAAGGGCAGGAGATATACGGGAATACCACTATCAGCAAGCTCCACTCCAAGCCATTCTCCATCTTGACTTGGAATTATATCACCATTCCTTCAGTATTCTTGAGTCAAAATCCTGAAACTCCCTCCATAAGAACATGGTCAGTATACCTACACTAAATGGACTAAATGAAAATTTGTAATACCTTAAGCCACAAAACTCTCTTCAAGAGCAGACTGGAGGTGCATTCTGTCTGTGGAAATAGCTGTATTGCTTCAAGAAGCATCTTGGAAAGAACATTATGCCTCTTTAATGCTCAGAAGTGCTAGACACAAGGTGAGGTTGAGAGTCAAGATGAGAGTGGTGCTGGAAAAGCACAGCTGGTCAGGCAGCATCCGAGGAGAGGAAAATCAGAAATGAGGGCTTTTTGACGAGGTGACATTGCAAACCACTTACCCAAACTGTTCACACAAGTGAAACAGGCTTCAATCCAGAAGGCTCCCATTCGACTTGGAAGGTTGACAATTCACATCAGAGTCAGTATTTATTACTGATCTTGTATTGATAAGTCAGTTCTTGCCCAAATCATATTTCTGATAGCACATTCTTAAGATTTGCAATAATCTGGATAAGAAAAGAAAGAATATAAATTCATAGGGGGAAAGGAATTGTTTACAAAGCATATAATTTCATGGAGTGAAAGGAATTATTTTCCTTAATATATTGAAAAATGGAAGGTGGTTCTCAACCCTCAGACTAACGATAACTGTTGACTATTAGTGACATTCCATGTAGAGGCTTCACCTAAAATTTATTTTTGCCTGATATCAATTGTTATTGCAAAAATAAACTGGAAATTTGAGTCAACGTGGGAATTCATGCTGAGGGAAAGAAAGGTGTTTGAAGTAAAATTTATTCCAAGAAATAGATTCCCCAGAGTGAGAGGTGAGTGGAGGCGGATATAGGGTCCACTTCAAGGTGTCTACATGTAGTGAGATCAACAGCAACTTGACATCACAACGACAGAGAAAGCTGATGATTGGTGAGTAGGGTTGCTCAGTATTTCCAATCGTTAAAGTGAACGTTGGATATTTAATTTTTGTTTGTCTGTAGACATTTTGTCTCTGATTTTTCTGACAAATAGCTTGTTCAATAATAAAGATTTATACAACTGTTGTCTTTCACTGTATCTCACACATGCACACACACACAACATGGGTGCTGGAGAAATAGATAAGCACTACCTCCGTTAGACAGTAATGTGGGGAAAAGGAGGAGAAAAAATATACCTAGGAGATTTCGAATCTCCTGAATACATTTTCAAAAAAGAAAAAAAATTATAAGCAGGAGATTTAAAATTTCCTCAGGTTAGGGGACTGATTCTGTGCTGGCTGGGCCACAGTCAGTCTGCTCCTGATATTGAGGAGGAGGGTTTTTTTTTCTTTCCCCTTGTTCAGGGAAGACATTTATGTTTTTGGCTTTCTTTTTTTGGTTTTTGTGAGGCTGGGGTGGGAAGGAGCCTCGGGTGGGCAGGGAAGGGAAGGGAGGGCCGATAAAGTACCCTCTGTGTGCCTGGGGAAGAGATGCCGGCCCCAGGAGGGGAGGGACTTCCCGGTGGCATGCTGGTGGCATTGTCCCTCTCCAGGGGATCAGCCCACGGCATCTCCCGCCTGTCCCGCACCATGACCTATCCTGACTGAACCCCGACCCGCGGCGTCGATCCCTTCCCAGAATGCCCCGGGGTCGGGTCTTCAGGCAGCAGAGGCTGCAGTTGGTCCTTCTGCCATCGTTCCACCAGCCCCTGGGGATGAACTAGAAACCAACGTGGGCTGCGGTGCAGGTCGTAGTATTTTTATCACGGCTGGATCATCAAGTGGTGGAGGGGAGGAAGATGTTATCCTCACTCCTCCCTTCCAGACTGTTTTTCCAGGGGCCTTGGAGGAAGACCTTTGCCCCGAGGAGCCGGACATCCCGGTGTTGGGAGAGGAGCAGGGCCCCGAGCCTCTGCCGCCCGAAGACCTGACCTTGGGGCATTCTGGGAAGGGATGCGCTGAGGAAGTTCCCACCGGTAGCCCTGAGGGTGGGGTCGCTGGGAGTTTGAGGCCGATTGGCTGGATCAATCCCCACCCTCACGGTGCGGGAGGGGCCGGCGACTAACGACGACTTCCCTGAGAAGGGTTTGGGTTCGGTGCTGGGCACTGGGGATGACACGTAGTCCATTTCCAACCTAGGTTTTGAGACTCAGGTGCCCCCCACTGAGCTCCCCGCATCTTCCTCAGGAAACTTGGAGTTGCTGGGATAGAGCCAAACTGGCACTCAACCGCTGGAGCTTCTTCGAGCTGGTGTACTGCTCGCCAGGCATCTGGGCTGGTTACAAACGAGCATCAGGAACTTACTTGGATTTCTGTGCCCCTCCTTCGTCCTCCCAGTAAATGTACAGAGTTTTGTAACTGTACTGGTGGTGGTTGCACAGTACTGCTGACATGAAGACAACTATAGCCAGCCTCAACATCAAAGGCAGCAGGGAGTCACAGCGCGGATTCCAGACCCTCTTGGTCCTCCGGGACGGGAGGTATGTGGTGTGCTTCCTGCACACTACCCCGGGAGACGAAACCACCTAGCTCCTGGAGTGCCAAGGTGGGGTCTACATGAGTCACCTCACCCACAGATCTGGCGGGGTGGCTATCTTGTTGGCCCCACATTTTCAGCCGGAGATCTTGGGGGTCAGGGAGCCTGTGCCAGGCCGTTTGCTTCACCTGACGGTTCGGCTGGGGGGGGCCGTAAATTTGGTGAACGTCTACGGGTCCCCTGGCCGGGCCGAGGCAAGCGAGCTTCTTTGGAGAAGTGTCCACTAATTGTGCCTCCATCGACGAGAGCCAGTGCATCGTTCTTGGGGAAGATTTTAACTGCGTCCTCGAGGGCAGGGACCATGGCGGTGCTCGCACTGGTTGGGCATCGGGGAGGCCTTCGTGAGGCCAAGAGTCGGAGTGTCCAGAATCGACCACCTGTAAATTTCGCAGGAGTACGCCTCCTGTTTTCCGATGGCCTCCATGTAGCAGGTGTCGTGCACGGACCATCACCTGGTGTGGGCGCAACTCCTTCCGTTCGGCGCCCGGCTCAGCTCCGAGTACTGGCACTTTAATAACATTCTGCTGGAGGACGAGTGTTTCTGGGACTCATTTAGTCAGTTCTGGGCCGGCTGGAGAAGGAAGCGGGGAAGCTTCCCCTCCCTGAGGCTATGGTGGGACGTGGGCAAGGCTCACGTCCGCGTTTTCTGTCAGGAGTACACGAGGGGGTCGACGAAGAGGTGGAAATCCAGGATCGGGGAGTTGGAGAGGAAGATGTTTGACCTGGAGTCACGCCTCAGTCAGCCCGACGCAGGGCGTACGAAGAGAAGAAGGCCGCGGTCCGGTACCTGCAGCTCGTCGGGGCTCGGGGCGCGTACATGAGGTCACGGATCCAGCTCCTCCAGGACCTGGACCGCGGCTCCCCCTACTTCTACTCGCTGGAAAAAAAGCGTGACACCCGTCAGCAGCTCCTTGTGTTGCTGGCCGACGACGGGTCCCTTGTCTCGGATCCGGAGGGTATCAGGGCCCACGTTCGCTCCTACTACACCGCTCTGTTCTCTCCAGATCCGTCCAGCGAGGATGCTCGCAGAGCTCTGTGGGAGGACCTGTCGCAGCTCAGCCCGGAGGACGCCGGAAGGCTCGACACTCCCGTCACTTTAGAGGAGCTGACCGGCGCCCTCGAACGGCTCTCGAGGGGCAAGCCCCAGGGGCTGGACAGGCTGACTATGGAGTTCCTCAGGGTGTTCTGGGACATCCTGGGGAGCGACTACGCACAGGTCCTGGGGGAGTGTCTAAATGCCAGACAGCTGCCCCTTTCTTGGCGCAGGGCGGTCATCGTCCTGCTGCCAAAGAAGGGGGACCTTCATTCTCTAAAGAACTGGCGTCCGGTCTCCCTCCTCAGCACGGACTACAAAATCTTTGCCAGGGTGTTGTCTTCTCGCCTGGCCTCCGTGCTGGCCCACATGATTCACCCGGACCAGTCCTACAC
>NW_025204602.1:0-9616 GCF_004010195.1 Chiloscyllium plagiosum | reverse complement strand
AGATGGATTAGCTTCTGAAGATAGGGATCGGGATGGTACAGGGAGAGGCAGGCAGACTGAGAGGAACGGACACGGGGTGTTTCCGGGAGAAGAGTATTGTGTGTACTATCAGAGATATGGAAGGTTGTAGCGACTGAACACGGTCAAAGATATAAGAAGGCTTCTAGGTTCAAGAAGGCTACATAGATAGGAACGCAATGGAGAATGCCAGGTTATTGGGTTGGAGACAGCGACACAGATGGGGAGGGTTGCACAAACTGAAAGTTTAAATAGATTAAGTTTGAAGGTTTGGAGAACGTTAAGGAAGTTATGATTTTTTTTCACAGAAAAGGAAGGGTTGTAGGAGTTGGAGAAGTTTACCCTGGTCGGGACGGATGGGGAGGTTAAAGGCAAATACATTGACATAGAGAGTGATGTTGTTGGGAGGGGTTTACAGGGATAGACACGACTGCAGGGTTTACAGGGATGAATGAATTTAGTATCCACTGGAGAAGTTTAGGGATTAGGGTTTCAGGGATTGGAGAACCTGACAGAGACAGAGAGCATCGTGTGGACTAGAGAAGCTTCCAAATAGAAGAAGGATTATCGGTACTGGAGGATATTACAGAGATCATGGGCCAGGATTGATGCTTGGGGTTTCTGTGCTGTCTCAGTAAGGACCGGTACAGCAAAGGTGAAAGCAGGACCCTCACAAGGTGATGGGAATGAAGCCTAGAATGTTGCTGTTCCTTGCCCAGCTCTGTATCTATGTCCTGTCTTCCGGGTCTGAATACAGAAGGTCACAAACTCCTCCCTCTGCTGTTTAATGTGAGTGATCGTACCGGCTGCAGGATTAACTGAAGGCTCCAGACCTCCCTCTCCAACTCTCTCTGGCTGACCAAGCATCTTCAATGAGGTGATGGATGAGACAGGAGTTAGCAACATCCTGATTACCTGAATGAGACAGAATTAGACAGAATGGAAAATTAGACTGATGCAGTGAGGATAACTCATGCAGAGTAGCACTGAGTCCAGCAGAGATCACGAAAATCCTAGTCTCTGTCCCCGGTCTGTGCTATTGCTGATCGGAGGATTATTTTGGTTCAGGAGCTCAGACCAGCTGCAAGAGTGAGAGCAGCTGAAAGAGGCAGCAATTAGACCCACACAGTGAGGGATACCACATAGAGAGATAATGAGTGATATCACCAAAGTGCAGGAAGGTGTCAGGATCAAACAACGGTCATAGTGAAAGGGTTCGATTCATTGTGCACTGGGATCAGTACTCAGTGACGGGTGAACTACGAAAGGGACAGGTGATGACCTCAGGTTATTCTCACCCGATTGTTCAATTTAATGCCGATGTCAACTAAACCCATCTAATTGCGTAATATCCTTTACGGAAGGAAATTGGTTATTGACAGCAAGTCTGGCCTACATGTGACTCCAGATGCAGAGCAAGGAGGTTGACTCTCAACTGGCCTCGAGATGACCTGGCAAGCAACTCAGCTCAAGGGCAGATCGGGGTGGACATGAAATGCTGGACAGAATGAGACAGCAACATCCCACGAGTTAATTAAAAACAACCCTGCTGGGAGCAGTGTCCTGGACAATCATGTCAATTGGTTTATGAACAGGACTTGAAACTGACAGAGAGAATGCAGGGACAAGGTTCAGGTGAAAGGAAGTTTCCAAATCCAAATAGAAAAGGTGAAGCATCAGAACAGCATGGGAATGTGGCTGAAGACAATCAGGAAGGAACAGGAAGAGACAGAGTTTAACTATAACTGTACATCAGTGAATTTTGTTAAAAGTCACGCAACACCAGGTTATAATCCAACAGGTTTAATTGGAAGCACACTAGCTTTCGGAGCGACGCTCCTTCATCAGGTGATTGAAGGAGCGTCTCTCCGAAAGCTGCTGTCCTTCCAATTAAACCTGTTGGACTATAACCTGGTGTTGTGTGATTTTTAACTTTGTACACCCGAGTCCAACACCGGCATCTCCAAATCAGTGAATTAGGCTGTGACAGGAAATTCTGGGAAAATGTCAATTACAATATTCTTTCCTTGGAATGGACAAAAGTATCTGCAATAAGGTAATAGACCTGTGACACCGAGATAAAGAATATTCGATCACCAAAAAGATGTGGTTACAGGAGAAACAAAAAGTGGAACATAAATATCCAGTTGTACACATCCTTGAGGGGTCTCGGGGAGTGCAGGATTGGTTACCCTGACAGTAATGGGTGACAAAGGCATTACAAGAAAGCATTTGGCATCAGATGATGCAGCTGAATCATCCTGAGTGCAGATTCTGGGTAACACGTGTCAAAATCAGAAGCAGAAGAACATTTTTTAGGCTGTCAAACAATATTTCATTGCTAAACATTGTTATACATTCCAATGAATTCCTGATTAATGCAAAGGGACTGTGATAATTTTGGGAGACTTTAATCTTTGTCAAAAATGATATTCTCCAAACTTCTCTCCAAATGTTTTTGTCAGTGTTTCTTTGAATAACACAATTTGCAAATGGCCAGGGATGTGACTGTCTCAGATCGATCTTTGGGTGATGAAGTTGAGTGAAGGAGTAATGTCACACTGAGATATCCTCTGGGAAATTGTATAGTGGAATTCAATGGGGTGATGGATTTTTAAAGTGACCATAAAGCACACGCTACAATCACAACCAAAGCCATTTGCATGTATTTGAGAGGGGGACTGACCAAGGTAAAGAGGGGAAACAGTGAAGTGTATGGCTGGTAATTGACATTTAGAGTAATTGAGAAGTACATCGCAGAAACAGAGCCATCGGTGTCCAACTCGTTCATGCCACCCACACATCCTAACATAATCTCGTCTTATTTGCCAACACTTGGCCCAAATCCCTCTCAATCCTTCCTGTTTGTATACCCAACCAGATGTCTTTTAAATGCAGTTATTGTACCAGTCTCCACCACTTCCTCTAGCAGTTCATTCCATACACGCATCACCCTCTGCCTGAAGACGTTGTCCCTTAGGTTCCTTTTGTATCTTTCCCCTCTCACCCTGAGGCTAGGCTATCCGGTTCTGGAGGAGAAAGTGAGGACTGCAGATGTTGGCGATCAGAGCTGAAAATGTGTTGCTGGAAAAGCGCAGCAGGTCAGGCAGCATCCAGGGAACAGGAGAATCGACGTTTCGGGCATAAGCCCTTCTTCAGGAATGAGGAAAGTTTGTCCAGCAGGCTTCCCAGTCCAGAGTATTCAACTATCACACGTTCTAACAAATGGAATGGAATGAAATGCAGATCAAGAGAACAGATTACTTTTGGTACATGGAATGCTGAACGACAACATGAATAGAACAGGTCAATTTGAAATATGATGTGCGGATTTATATCATATATATATATATATATATAGACTGTTAATTCACAGGTTATACAGGTTGTAAGATTGTTTATATCTCAACAGGATATTCTGAATTAAAAACAGACACAGATAACAAAATTTCTGCGGTTTAATGGAGTTACAGCAGAGTGAGAGTGAGGATATTGTTCATCCTGTGCTGGTACAGAGATGATGGACTGCGTGGCCACAATTTTTGCTGTAAATATTCTGAGAAACCTATTGAAAACTTCCAGAGACTAAGGAGACCAGCTTCATCATAAATCGCATGGAGAATGTCATAATTAAGAAACTATTCCCATTCCCAACTATTCCCAAGGGAAATATATCCTTGGTGGTGGGGTCCGTTTGGATGTGGCGGAAATGACGGCGGATGATGCGCTTTACATGGAGATTGGGAGAATGGCATGGACAGAACCCCACTGGTCCTCACCTACCACCCCACCAACCTCCATGTTCAGCGTATCATCCGCCGTCATTTCCGCCACATCCAAACGGACCCCACCACCAAGGATATATTTCCCTTGGGAATAGTTGGGAATGGGAATAGTTTCTTAATTATGACATTCTCCATGCGATTTATGATGAAGCTGGTCTCCTTAGTCTCTGGAAGTTTTCAATAGGTTTCTCAGAATATTTACAGCAAAAATTGTGGCCACGCAGTCCATCATCTCTGTACCAGCACAGGATGAACAATATCCTCACTCTCACTCTGCTGTAACTCCATTAAACCGCAGAAATTTTGTTATCTGTGTCTGTTTTTAATTCAGAATATCCTGTTGAGATATAAACAATCTTACAACCTGTATAACCTGTGAATTAACAGTCTATATATATATATATATATATGATATAAATCCGCACATCATATTTCAAATTGACCTGTTCTATTCATGTTGTCGTTCAGCATTCCATGTACCAAAAGTAATCTGTTCTCTTGATCTGCATTTCATTCCATTCCATTTGTTAGAACGTGTGATAGTTGAATACTCTGGACTGGGAGATATTACTGTACTCCCCTCAGGTCTCCTCAGCCACTGCCCCTAGACCTTTCTGTATCATAGCCAATATCCTTTTCATTTGTTTTTTTACCCCCACACTACCGCCTAACTGCAGTCGTGCTTATTTCTTCCCCCAGCACCCATATGTGTGTGCAGGTGTGAGATACAGTGAAGGACAAAAGGTCCACGAATCTTTATTCAGTTTCCACCAGCAGGAAGAAAAGAAATACCCGATGGGCCTGTGGCAAGCACAGTTCTTCACATCAAAGGACAATCCTGTGCGATCACACAGTGAAAGGGAGGGCATGGATTAAATCAAAATAGATTTGGAGGGGGAACTGATGCACTCCCCTCCCTGCGGCGCCCACCTCTCCCTGAACAACTCCAGGGTGTTGGTGGCCACCGCGTGCTCCTTCTCCAAGGACACCCGGACTCTAACGTCACCACGGAAGAGGGGCAGGCAGTCGGCCCTAACGACACCCTCCACGGCTCGCTTCCTGGATCTGTTTATGGCTAGTTTGGCCAGGTCGAGGAGCAGACCCACGAGGAAGTCTTCAGACCTGCCCTCCCCACTCCGTACCGGGTGCCCGAAGATCAGGAGCGTGGGACTGAAGTGCAACCAAAAGCAGGGGAGGAAGTTTTTGAGAAAATCAAACAGGGAGTGCAAACGCCCACACCCAATATAGACTTGGTCCACGGACTCCACAGCACCACAGAACAAGCAGTTGGGCTAGGAGTCTGTGAACCACCGCAATCTGCGGTTGAAGGGGACTGCTGCGTGCAGCACCTTCCACCCCAGATCCCCGAGAGAAAGGGGGAGGACTCCCGCGTAGAGAGCCCTCCACTGGAGATCCCCACCGGCCGATAGGCAATGGCATGTCCAGGCATCTCCGGTCAGTGCATGAGGGAGAAGAGGTGGACTATATGCAGCAGCAGTCGACACAGGACCCGCCCTTTTATGTCCTTAAAAGGGACAAAACTAAAATTCCGGAGACGGCTCAGGTTGTGGGGCACAGGCTTCCGCGGGACCTACGGGACCTTGGGGCCAATGTGAAATTCCGTCCGGGGAGGGGTGAGCGCGGACGGGATCCCACCTCACACCTGAGCTTCCTCCAACTGGTGCACTATGTCGGGTCCGAGCACCGCTGCTTTAAGGTGACGAATGGCGGTGGCCACCAATATCCTTTTCATTTCGTTCCTTACTCGTTTATTTTTAACTTTTAATGAACAAGGTTATTGCACATTGTTATGGACCAGTTCCGACCCCTCAAAACGTTTTTTAAGCATGTATCCAGACCATAACTTTGCTAATTATTGAAGGTAAGTGTACAGTGCATATTCCCAGAGTGAATTAGCTGGTCAGATTGCCCAGTTTTAAACAAACGGAATGTGTTTTAAAAATTCAGGAATGAAATAAAACGAACCGAACATATAACACCCGAATAACTCTTCCTATCCAAGTCTGAAAGGCTATCACAACTTAATGACACTGGTCGAGATTGCTTGCAACAATCCCATTAAACAAACCCTTTAGGACAAAGATTAAAATTACATAAAAAGCTTCCAGGTTACGAAGTCAGCGGGCAGAAGGAGAGGGAAATCATCCAGTTTCAACGGTGACCCTGACTCAACTAACACTCGAAATGAACTGACCTTCGCAGCTGGAGAGCTGGCCACGTGTCATAGATTGTACTAGTATTTTTAAAGTCTCGAAAGTGTTCTGCCAGATGTATTATCTGTTAAGTATAAACCAAAGGACCCCATTCAAAACTGAGACATATTGGAAACTTGGGTTGGTTAGAACCTCGCTGAAAAAAGTCAAGGATAACATAACCATGCAAAGGGACCAAGTAAAAACTGTCCCTTCCCCCCGCCGATATGAAACTGAATCATCAATATCCAAAGACGGCTTCTGATTTCAGAAACCCTCAGAAATTGTGGTTTGTACACTAAAACACACATACATTTACTTACTATGAACATGCAACATGCAGAACTACATCCGAATTCAATGTATGGTACTCCCATCATTGAGTGCCTTGGCCTTTCTTTCAGTTCTCGACAATGCATCAGCCATCACGTTTTGAAGACCGCATGCACAATTTTCAAATTGAGTGGATGTAACTACAGTCTCTGGCGAAACCGTACAGCATTTTCTTTCTTAAATTTCTCCAATGGGTTTGGATCAGCATATATGGTTGTCTCAGATGTGTTGCTGGTAATATAGACGCTGAACTGTCATATTACCAACACAAAGCTCAAAGTCTCTTTCTCAGCTTTCGAAAACTTCTACCAAATAACGTTCACCTGCTGGAGAAATGCCCAATAGATCATTCTATCTTCTTGTCATATTCCTGCAGGAGTGCAGTACTGACACCCACATCACTTGCATTTATAGCCTCCTGAAAGGCTTTGTGTAATCAGGTGTGACTGATACGGGGGCAGTGGTAACACATTTTCATGCCGTCAAATGCCCTTTGACAGTCGGGTTGTCTACTGAAACTTTTTGCCTTTCTTTTGCAATTCAGTGAGTGGAGCAGCCGCACTACTAAAATTAGGCACTGACGTTCGACAAAATCTACTCAATCCCAGGAACTGTTGTCATGCTCCTTTTGTCAATGGTACCAGAAATTCCCCAATCATCTTCGTTTTACATCCCATGGTACCATGTATCTGTGTCCAATAACATGGCCCAGGAAAGTGACTTGTATTTTGGCAAATTCACGTTTATCTAGGTTTATCACGAAGGCAGCCTTCCGACATTCATCGAACAAGTCTCATAGATGTTGTAAATATTCCGTCCATGAGTGACTAAAATCACCATGTCAGCAATATACACCACATAGTTGGATAATACGGCAAGTTATTGGTTAGTCTCTAAAATGTGGCTGACACGTTTTTCATTACAAATGTAAATTGCTTGTGTCACATTTTCAACACGGTCTTCCAACCGCAGAACTGGATATTGGCAACATGGCATTGGGTGAGTTGCAGTCACTGTAACTCACTTGGAGCATGTGTTCAATCCCCTTCTGAACCTGTGCCAACTTTAGAAGGTTATGCTTCTAAGGATATTTCTTAACCGTAACAGCATCTCCTACATCTACATTATGCACAATTAGGTAAGTACATCCCAGTTAACCTCCACATATCTCCTCATGTGATATTAAAAACACGTTCAGGTCATTCCGATTTTTCTCAGGAAGGTAACACAATAATTTATCCCAATTTTAGACAACTTCCTTATTGTCGAATTTAATCTGAGGAATGTCCAGTTCAGAATCCTCTTTTTTCTTTCTTCGTTGTTATCATTAACACCTTCTCCTCTTGCTTTCCTTCCCCTTCAAAACAGTTTTTGAGCATATTCGTATGACATAGTGAGATATCTTTCTGTCTGGAGTTCCTATGAAGTAGTTTCGTTTGCATTTGATAAGGTCCACTAAACCATGCTTTTCACGGTTCACCTATTACTGGAAGTAACACTAATACATTATCTCCTATAGCAATCTTGGATTTTTTTTTTATTTCCCATCCGCTTCCTGTTTCATTACAAGCTGCAATACTTTTACATGCTGACGAGCCAAATCCCCAGTGCTATTATTCATTCCCTAAAATTTGAGACTTATTCCAAATGTTTTGCCTTTGATTTCTGATTTTCCAATTTCTCCTTAATCATTTTTAACGGTCCTGTCACTTCATTCCCAAAATCTAACTCAAATGGACTAAATTTGGTCGCTTCATTTGATGCATCTCTGAACACAAAGAGCACAAATGGAATTTCCTTACCTAATCATCTGGATAATCCTGACCATAAGCCCTCAACATGGTCTTTAATGTTTCATGTCACCTTTCTAGCGCTCCCTGTGATTTTGGCAGGTACACAGTAGATTTTAATTGCTTTATTCCTATGCGGTCCTTAACTTCCTTGAAAGTTTGGATATGAAGTTTGTACTTTGATCTCACTGTATCTCTATTGGTGACCTGTATCTTTTTTTTTTTAAAAAGTAATTCCTCTACAATCCGTTTTGCTGTGATTTTGTATCTTAGATTAGATTACTTTACAGTGTGGAAACAGGCCCTTCGGCCCAACAAGTCCACACCGACCCACCGAAGCACACTAGCCACCCACACCCCTACATTTACCGTTACCTAACACTACGGACAGTTTAGCATGGCCAATTCACCTGACCTGCACATCTTTGGACCATGGGAGGAAACCGGAGCACCCGGAAGAAACCCACGCAGACACGGGGAGAATGTGCAAACTCCACACAGTCAGTCGCCTGAGGCAGGAATTGAACCCGGGTCTCTGGCGCTGTGAGGCAGCAGTGCTAACCACTGTGCCACCGTGACGCCATCGGGAGATGGCCTCTGGAAATCAAGTTGATAAATCCATTATTGTTAACAAACACTGATTCCCACTTTATTGTTTGAGGTAGGAGACCTAGCCAATCAATTAAGATTCCTGTAAAGGGTTCCTCAAACACAGGAATATTTATTAAAGATGCAGGCTTCATTACCACCTGTGGATTGCCAATTATCTGATATGTATGCTACGCATGGCAAACTTCAACTACATGCTGGTGCAGTCCAGGTGTGTACAAATATCTTTGTATTTCAGCCTGTGTTTTCGTCACTCAGAAATGACCTCCATGTGGTCGCTCATGCACCACTCTCAGCACCTCCTTTCTATACTGCATTGGCAATACGGATTGATGCATTAATGCCCATTTCTCATCTCCTTGAATATGTGATAGTCTCCATATCGAATTTAGGAAATCATTTTTAAGGTAATAGCACTCAGGGATACACTCAGTATCCCTAATTTATATGTTTTTTTGTTACAATTATTTTAAATCTTTATCTTTCTGCTGTAACTCAATTAGGTTAGCTGAGCTAAAGAAAAATTGCATGGTACGCTGTTTGCTTCTGTTTTGTCTCAACTATCTAATGGAATAACGTGTCTGCTAATGCCATTTCAGCTTCCTTAACTTTACATTGTTGATCTCTCTTGTTTCAACTGGTGACATTGGGACTCTGTTACCCCACAATCAGGAAAGATTACAGGTTAAGACTTCTGCATTACTTCAGTTGCCTGCTGGTTCTTCTGGCTTTGCTGGCTTTTCAACCAGAGAAGGCAGCACTTCTACGTGAATGAGCTATATATTTCGCAAAGACAATTCGTATTCCTGGAGCAGACAGTGTGTCCAACACTCCTACCACAATATCTCCACACGCTTCTTGACACTCT
>NW_025204601.1:0-9615 GCF_004010195.1 Chiloscyllium plagiosum | reverse complement strand
CTGATGTCAGCCTGCTCCACCATTGAATACAATCTTGGCTGCTGTCAGTGCTCTCCACCAATTAATACAATCATATGTGATGTCAGCCTGCTCCATCATTGAATACAATCACGGCTGATATGAGCCTGCTGCAACATTGAATACAATCATGGCTGATATCAGCCTGCTCCACCATTGAATACAATCTTACCTGATATCAGTATGCTCCAACATTGAATACAATCATGGCTGATGTCAGCCTGCTCCATCTTTGAATACAATCATATCTGATGTCAGCCTGCTCCAACATTGAATACAATCATGGCTGATGTCAGCCTGCTCCACTATTGAATACAATCATGGCTGTTATCAGCCTGCTCCACCATTGAATACAATCTTATCTGATGTCAGTATGCTCCAACATTAAATACAATCATGGCTGATGTCAGCCTGCTCCAACATTGAATACAATCATGGCTGATGTCAGACTGCTCCAACATTGAATACAATCATGGCTGATGTCAGCCTGCTCCACCATTGAAGACAATCTTGGCTGCTGTCACTGCTCTCCACCAATGAATACAATCATATGTGATGTCAGCCTGCTCCATCATTGAATACAATCACGGCTGATATCAGCCTGCTCCACCATTGAATACAATCATGGCTGATATTAGCCTGCTTCATCATTGAATACAATCATATCTGATGTCAGCCTGCTCCACTATTGAATTCAATCATGGCTGATGTCCTCTCGGTCTCAGTCCTACTATCCAGCCCACTCTCCGTATCCCTTCAGTTACTCAATATCCCAACATCCACTGCACTCTGGAACAGTGAATTACACAGATTTACAATCCTTTGAGAGAAGTTCTCTCATCACTGTTTTAATTCCTCTCCATTTATCTTAAAACTATGAAGTCTTGTTGTCGATTGCCCCACATGAGAAAATACCCAATGCATATCGACATTATCAATCACCTTTAGCATTGTACAGTCCTCAGTGATATCTCCTCCCATTTTTCTAAACTCCCGCGAGTATAGGCCTGAACTGCACAATCTCTATTCAGAGGACAAACTCCTTATCTCTGGAATCAGTCTAGTATACATCTTCTGAACTGCCTCCATGGTAATTACATCCCTCCTGCAGTCAGGATACCAAAACTGTACACAGTACTCAATTGCGATCTCACAAATGCCTGGCATTATTGCAGCAGTACCTCCCTCGCTTTATTCTTTCAGAAATAAATACCAAATTTGCAGTTGCCTTTCTCATTATCTGCTATACCTGCATCTGTGTCTTTTGCGATATGGATGAGAATACCAGATCCCTCTGTACCTAAGCACTCTGTAGTTTCCCTCTGTTTGGATAGTAAGTTGCCTTTCTGTTACACTGCAAAACGTCCTCATACTTTTCATTGTTTCATTTCCTCTGCCAAATAATGGTGCAACCTATCCTTAACCATTCATTACAATTTGTCACCTGAGTCAGTGTCTTCTGAAAAACTGATTATAGCATGTCCATCCCCTCAAATAGATGATAGTATTTATTGCTCATAGTTAGGGCCTGGGGAATAGAGCCCTATGGTATTTTTGGAAACAGAAAATAGACCAGTTATTCCAACTCAATGCAATTCTTTGTTTCGTCAATCCTACATCCAAGCGAATAAATTACTTCTAACCATATGCGATCTTATTCTGCAGATTAATCTTTTGTGCACACCTTATTCAATGTCTTCTGCAAGTCCTGATTTTACATCTCCAGGATCCTCATTATGCAGCTTGCTTGTCACATTCTTAAAGACTCAAACAAATAATGAAAATACGATTCATCCTTTGTAAAATTATGTCGATTCTGATGGATTGTGGCTTGAGTCTGTAAATGTCCTTTCATTAATTCCTGAATAATAGATTTTAACAATTTTCTTAAATTCCAGCAGTTTTCTCACTACTTTATAATTCCATCGTGAAGGTGATAAACTTAAATTCTCACCTCTCTATACTCTCTTCGTTCCCTCCAATCCTGTACAATTAACGCATAGTGTGAGATGACCTACTCTGATTGCTGTGTAAGAGGCATGCGTGGCTGAATGGACTCATTCTCTTCCCTGTACACAAAATCAATGGGCTGATGTTAAAACAAAATCAAAACAAAACATAGATTAAACCGAGCTGAACCAAGGCAAATTAAATTAAATTACATGAAGTTACAACACCCAGCACAATCCTACCAATCACCGGTAGCATGAGTTGCCATACCCGTATCTGTTCAGAATTCTTCCTCTCAGAGCCCTCACTGTTACGCAAATGCCCTGACCAACATAGCCAATGAAACCATGTATATATGGTTGAAATAGGGCCGCCACGTCCCTATTTTCTGGTGCCCATACTCGTAAGGAAGTCTAGGGGGATGGGCTCCATAACTAATCTACACCACGATCAGAGTCCTGGGTGGTTTCCTGGAACACAGTTCATCAGAATGTTCTTCCTCGCACAAAATGAAAGAATACTAAACAATTTATTCCCATTCAAGTCCAAAGAGGGAGGATTCAGCGAACACAAGAGGAGGGGCACCGGATTTCCTTGACCTCGGTTCCCAAAACCCCTTCCAAAACACTTGCTATAGTGCACCAATACTTACGAAGCTTGTGGCATGATCACAAGCAATACGTAAGTGTACCAACATCTATTGTACATTTGGGGCACATTGAGGACGCTCCTGTCTTAAATTTGACAAGCTGCTCGGGTGTCAATTAAACCTGCGGAGTACCTTCAACTGCATAGCCTACATCCTATTGCAAATTGAAATCTTCCTTACGGTCTCCCAAATATCTTCTCACTCCTCTGGTGAGATCTCCACCCACAATTCCTGAGCCCAGATTCCATGCAGCCTCTCTATATCCTTTGAGACACTATCTCTTAATAAATGATCGAGGGTGCTGACCGAGAGAGCACTCTTCTCTCCATTTCCGACCAATGGGGACTAACTATTAATGTAGTCTTTTTTCTGTATAATATTCATCATTTGAAAGTAACGAAAGTGGCCCCTCCAAGGTAACTCATATATCTGGCTCAGCTGCTCGAAAACCATCATGACCACCACGTCAAATAATTCTCCCAAACATGAAACTCCTCTGGACTCTCAGAGCCGAAAGGCATAATCTATCAATCCCAGCTGGGATCCTACCAATCCTACAATGGGAGTAAAAGCGGACGTTTATTTTTGTAAATTGCCCTCACTTTGTCGCATCATTTTACAGGCTTTAACTATTTTATGGACAATTGGATTTCTGCAATAGTTGAAAACAGTCCTCGTCTTGGCAATGAACAACAGATTAATGAGGGGACATTTTGCCTGGGATGCCTCAATGTCTAGCCAAACTGACCGCAGTTCTTTGCAAGCTCAATCAGCCACATACGATTGCAGGGAACCTAGTTGGTATTTCTTAAAGTCTAGAAAATTCACACCCTTCACCTCCTGCAGAAGCTGCAATTTGGCGAGCTTCATAAGAGGCCACCTGTGGTGCCAGATAAACAAGCTTAACCAACTGTAAAGCCTCCATAGAACTGACCTGGAGAGCATCAAAAGGAACATTCGCATGGGAAAGAAGAAACGAGGAAGTGCATTCATTTTAACCGGAGGTATTCTACCCAGCCAGGATTTTGGAATATCTTCCCAGGGCCGAAGGTCCTGTCTTATCTTCTTGAGCACCTGCACGAAGTTTGCTTTATATAATTGACTGAAGGCCGGTGTGATAAAAATGCCTAAATAGAGGAGACCTTCTTGTGACCATCTGAAAGGGAATCGTGTTGCAACCCCCATGATCAGGTACTCGAATAACACCCGAACAGGCATGGCGTCCGATTTCATAAAATTGATGTTATACCCCGAGAAATATTCAAATAAACCACTCACTTCTATTAAACGGGGCAAAAATGTCATCGGGTTAGTTAGAAAGAGAAGAACGTCATCTGTGTAAAGGATGATGTTATGCCTTCCTGACCGTACCACCCGTTCAGTTATATTGGGACCCCTCTGGGTGGCCTCTGCCAATGGCTCAATCACCAATACAAATAATAACGGCGAAAGGGGCTCCCTTGTTGGCTGCCTCTGCCGATGCTAAAATTATACCATTAGACCTTATAACATTAGTGAGAATTCCTTTTGCTGTTGCGTCACTATATAATTCTGCCATTCAACAGGCAAAGACACCTCCAAGGCAAAACGGTTCCAAGACATAAAAGAGGTATGGCCACTACACCCAATCAAATGCTTTCTCTGCATCCAGTGAGACTACCAAGCCTGGAATCGACCTTGCTGGCACACCTGAACCATATTTTGCACTCTCCTAATATTAATCAGGGACCTGTGACTCCTAGTAAAACGTGTCTGGTCCTCTTTCACAATGAAGGACAAGATCTTCTCCAGCCTCAATGCTAGTATTTTCGACAAAATGTAAAATTCCACGTTTAATAACAGTATAGTTCTATACGAATAGGCAATCCTCTGGGGCTTTCCCTCTCTTGAGAATAAGAGAAATGTTTGTTTCTCTCTGAGAGGATGGGAGGCAGTCCTGTCCACAAGAATAATTGAATATATCCAACATTGGCCCAGCCATCATGTCTGTGAACTCCTTATAAATCTCACTCCACAAGCCATCTGGGCCGGTCGGGTTGCCACACTGGAGCTGCCTTACAGCATTCTGTATCTCTTGGATGTCACGGGGCATTCAAAAGAGACTCCTGTTCTGAAGTTATACCTGGGAGGTCCAGGGTCTTAAAAATGACTCCGTTTTCACCAATCTGTCCGCACAATCCTCTGATTGGAGCAATGCAGAGTAGAACTTTCGGAATGCTGCATTAACCCTTTTGGGAGCGCAGGTGATAGTACCAGCACCCTCTCTAATGGATGTAATAGTTTGGGGACATTCTTCTTTCTGGTCAAGTGCGCCAAATACCTTCTCAGTTTAGCACCATACTCAAATAACCTCGGTTTCGCAAAGTAAATCTCCCTCTTTGCTGTCTGGGTGAGCGCAGTGTTCAGAGCAGCCCGGAGGGCTGTAATCCGCTTCAACTTAGTTACAGACAGTCTGTCAAAGTATGCTGTCTCAGCTGCCTTCAGCCAAGCCTTGAGCATATGCTACTGCTTTGCCTTTTGCCGCTTCTGAGTCACCGAGTAAGAAATAATCAAACACCTTGCATAGGCCTTGGCAGTCTTCCAGAACAGAGATGGATTACTGGCCGTACCCAAGTTAATTTCCTAATAAAAACTTAAATTCCCGCGAAAAGTACTCAATGAATTTGCTATCTTTCAGGAGGCAAGCATCCTGTGAGCCTGTCCCATCGCCATCGGCCTTAACATCCACGTACACTGCTGCATGATCAGAATTTTGCAGGGCAGTATCGAATTTATAAAGGGCAGTGGGGCAAAAATTATGTCAATGCTGGTATAGCACTTACATGGGTTAGAAAAAAGGTGAAAATTCACCCACAGCAGACTGACTCATACAGGAGCATGGAGAAGTGCAGCAGGCAAAGTTAGGGGGGAACCCACGATGTTCTACAAAAACATCAAGCTGAACAGAATAATCAGGACCCATTTCGAAATCAATGGGGTAAGCAGTATGTGAAACCGGGGAACATTGATAGACTGTGACATGAGAACTTCACATCTGTTTTATTTGGGAAAGGAAGATGCAGGTACAGAATTCAAGAAGATGGACTGGGAAGCTCTCGAGCAGATTGATATAAGATGCAAGTTGGGATTAATGGTTTTGGATGATGTAAAGTCCAGGTGAGTTGTATCGCAGGAGACAAGAGAGGAAATGTCCTGACCTAAATGTTTTAGTCGAATCTGACCACACAAGGGAGGTGCTAGACGACTAGAAAACAGCTATGTGGTCCAAAGTCACTGGGAAGGTGGTAGCGATAGACCAGTGTCTGGTGGTGTACCACAGCGAGAAGTGCAGTGTATCTAATTGTTTATGGTATTCATAAATGGTGTAAATATGAATGTGGAGGGTGTGGTGGGTGGTGGGGTCGAACGTAATAAGCAATTTTGTGTTTGACACAAAGATTGGCCAGGTGGTTGGCAGTGAGGAGGAAGGCCTTATGTTACGGGAAGATGCAGGTGGAATGGTCAGATGGTCAGATCAATGGCAGATGGAATGGAACCCTGATAAATAGGATGTGATGCACTTTGGATGAAGGAACTAGACAGGAGAGAATTCAATGAATAGCAGAACACGAGGGAAGTAAGAGAGTGTTTCTCCACACATCCCTGAATTTGACTGGACATTGTAATAGCCAGTTAAGAAATCACACGGGACTGTAGGCATAGTGTTTATTCATCGATGCGACATAATATGAGTTAAACATGCCATTGGTTAGACCATAGATAGAATACTGTGTGCAGTTCTGGCAGCCACATTACAGGAAGTGTTTTGGTTTCTCAGTAACATCAGAAGCTATTGGGGTCACCACAGAGTTGGAAGCTTCAGTGGATTTGTTTTCCCTCCTAGACTGGAGAACTGCATCTGAGAATCTGTTTCTGATCTTTCCTTTTTGCCAAGTACATGCTTATGGGATATTACTGTATCAGAACACTTAATTGTTGATAGAGTCTAGGACAACGCCTTCAAATATTTTTGAGGAACTCTGCTGTCTTCTATAACACGTGACTACGTCTCTTTTTGTATAATTCGTTGGCTGCACTAAATGGGCTATCTCTACACTTCTCCAATAATTTTATTGAGCTGAATGACTTCCTCATATTCCTGTGAAGCTAGCGTGAGGAGCTGAATAATCTCCTCCTTTTAACTGTGGAAATGTGCAGTGTCCAGCAACACTGTTGCATGAATGTTACCAATACTTCCAACAGAACAAGCCTGAATGTTGTCCAGGTCTTGCTGCACATGGACACAGACTAGTTCAGGATCTGAAGAGGGACATTTTTTCCTGAATATTGTGTGACCTTCAGTGTACACCCCCACTTCTATTCTTTATGAAGCAGCTGAAGATGTTTGTTCTGAGGAACTACCTTGAGGATCTTTTGCAGACATGTCCAGAACTGCATGGACTTTTTGTCCACAAACCACAATCATTGTGCTTTATGTTTTAAACCATTCTAACCAGGAAAGTTTACAACTCATTCCCATTAAGTGCAATCCTACTCAGACTCCTTGAGACCATTCTTAGTTAAATTATGCCTTGATGTCAGGTCCAGTCACTCTTCCCTGAGCCCTTGTGTTCACGTCTTTTGCTCATATCAATAGGTCACAGTGTAGGGGTAAGGAGTGCTTTTTGAACAATCAGAGTTGAGGGCTGTGAAGAACTGGACATGAAAGAGGATATTAGAACTTATGATCTTATTGTGGGTAAAGGCATGCTTGCGGGGTGGGGGCGGGAGGGGCGTGTGGATGAATTACATATCCCTGTTTGTGGCATTCTCACATGCTATTATTGGAAAGAAGAGTGGGCGGCACGGTGGCACAGTGGTTAGCAATGATGCCTCACAGCGCCAGTGACCGGGGTTCAATTCTAGCCTCAGGAGACTGACTGTGTGGAGTTTGCACGTTCTCCCCGTGTCTGCATGGGTTTCCTCCGGGTGCTCCGGTTTCCTCCCACAGTCCAAAGATGTGCAGAGTCAGGTGAATTGGCCATACTAAATTGCCCGTAGTGTTAGGTAAGGGGTAAATGTAGGGGTATGGATAGGTTTCGCTTTGGCGGGTCGGTGTGGACTTGTTGGGCCGAAGGGCCTGTTTCCACACTGTAATCTAATCTAAAGAGGGTGTTATTTTCCTGGAAGCTCTGATATTGAATATTACCAGATTGTCTGGACCATCTCTGGCGGAGGTGTTGGGGCTGTATTCACAGTGAGACTGGGTCTACAATATGACCAACATATGAAGCACATGTTGCAGAGAGGGGATGCTCTACAAAGAGAGATGAGCGACCTCTTTGATACCCAACCTGGGTTTTCCAATTACATTTTCCAAACCAGCCCAAATTGTGTGTGACAGTTTTGAGGGGCTGAATGGTCTCCTGTGTTTCTGTGTACCAGGATATCACAGTATTAGCTTCTAACTGTTCCTGTCTAGCAGGTTTGAGGGACTGAATGGAACACAGAAACATGGGACTGAGTAGCAGGAGTGGGCCATTAGACACTTTGAGCCTTTTCCAACAGGCACTAAGATTGTGGCTGATCAGGTTATGGTCACAGCCCCTCTTTCCTGACTGTATCCTGTATCCATGACTCACTTCTCTGCCAAATATTTAACTAACCCAGCTTTGAATCAATGTAAACAAAGAGGCATCTCAAACTTGTGGGGAAGAGAATTCCCACTTGAAATGCCTGTTTAGAATGTCTCCTCATCCCTCTTATAAGAGTCATATAGCATGCAAATTTGTCCACGCTGACCAGACATCCCAATCTGATCGAGTCTGATTTGCCTGCATTTGGCTCAATTCCTCTATACCTCCTTATTCAGATACCCATGAAGATGCCAGACTCCACCACTTTCTCTGGCAGATGATTCCATATGCACACCTCCCTCTGTATGAAAACATTGCCTCTAAGTTCTATCTAAAATATATCCCCTCGCACCTTAAACCTATACCCTCTATTTTTAGAATCCCCTATTCTGGGAAGTAGACCTTTTCTATTTACAAAATCCATGCCTCTTATGATTTTATAAACCTCTATAAGGTCAGCCCTAAGCGCGTAATTCTGCAAGGAAAACCGTTTTAGTCTATTCAGCCTCTGCTTATAGCTCAAACTCTCCAAACCTGGCAACATCCTGTTAAATCTTTTCTGAACCTTTTCAAGTTTCGCAGCAACCTTTGTACAGCAGGGAGACCAGAACTGCACACAGTATTCCAAAATGTGGCCTCACTGACATCCTGTACAGCTGTAACATGACATTCCCAACTCCGAAACTCAATGCTCTGACCAATGAAGGCAAACATGCCAAACACCTTGTTCACTATACTATTCACTTTGAAGGAGCGTTGCACAACATCTCTCCGTCTCGTTGCTCAGCAACATCCTCCAATATATTTCCATTAAGTACCCCGATTTGCTTCCCAAAATGCAGCACTCCACATTTATCTGAATTAAACACCATCTGCCAATCGTCAGCCTATGGGCCCATCTGATCGAGGTCTCATTGCACTCTGTGATAATTTTCTTCATTACCCACAACACCAAAAATGTTGGTGTAATCTTCAAACTTGCTATCCTTACCACCTATGGTCACATGCACATCATTTATATAAATGACGAAAAGCAGTGTGTTCAGCATTGATCCTTGTGGCACACTACTGTTGACAGGCCTCCAGTCTGAAAAGCAATCCTCTACCAACCTCTGTCACCTTCCTTCAATCTAATTTTTTATTCAATTGTCTTGAGTGCGCTGGTTCCCATGTGTCCTAACCTTACTAACTTGCCTAATATGCAGAATCTTGTCGAAGAACTTGCTCCAGTCTATATGGAAAGCATCCACAACACTGCCTTTATCAATCCGCTTTGTCACTCCTTTAACATACTCAGTCAAATTAGTGTGACACGATTTCTCATGCAAAAAGCCATGGTGACTATCCCTTATCAAGCCTTGCCTTTGAACATGCATGCAATTG
>NW_025204600.1:8950-9615 GCF_004010195.1 Chiloscyllium plagiosum | reverse complement strand
TCAATTAACTTCAATCATCCTGCACTAAATAATCAGCATGTAATACACTTGACTAGCATCATTAACTACACTGATTATACCCTAATCGGTGTCAACAGATCAAAGTAAATGATCAAGGCTTTAAGTGAATATCTTTTTTAAGGCGGTTTTGTTTAACACAATATTGTACGTGGAAGCATGAATTACAAACTCTCTACATTATGTGCATTGCTGTTTGTAACAAATACTGCTTACATTTTTACATAAACTTATCAATATCCTCAATAATTTAAGGGATATTATTAAGCTGATTGTAAACACCCATCAAGACAAGCTGATTGTGTCACACTACTTGTAAACACACCTTCAATGATTACTGGCAATATATAGGGGAGCATTATGGAAAGATACTTTGTAAAGCAAGCTTCATGTATACAAACGTAGAAACAACTAACCACATTGCAATAAATCACAATAAATTAAAAAAGCAAAATAAAAGTGTTCCTTTGGGAAATTTAGACTTGAAAGATACAAGTGGTGACATCACAGCTACGTATACAAATATATTTTTGCATTTTTGCGAGAGAGAGAAAGAAAGAGAGAGAGAAAGAAAGAGAGAAAGAGAGAAAGAAAGAGAGAGAGAGAGAGAGAGAGAGAGAAAGAAAGAGAGAGAGAGAGAGAAAGAA
>NW_025204600.1:1875-8836 GCF_004010195.1 Chiloscyllium plagiosum | reverse complement strand
ACACACAGGCACACAGAGACACACATACTGACAGGCACACAGATACACACACACACAGACAGAGACACACATACTGACACACACACAGGCACACAGATACACACACACAGACAGACAGAGACACACATACTGACACACACACAGGCACACACAAACACATTTACCAGGATCCTACTGGGCCTGGAGGGTTTGAGTTCCAGTCTGAGGCTCAGGGCTGACCTTACACAGGTTTATAAAATCATAGATAGGAAAGGGTTTAGAGAGATATGGACCCAATTCGGGGGAATTGGGACTACTTCAGTTTGGCCCCCCATGGATGGGTTGGGCCAAAGGGTCTTTCTTCGTGCCGTGTGACTAACGTTACGAACGCGATCACATGGGATTGGAGATTGGGAGGGAGCTGGACAGTGTGGATATAGACTCCTTTTGGGGCAAGTCTAGAGAGAGGGGAGGAGTGGACTCAAAGTGTTTCCTTGAAAGGCAGGAATGAGGAGGAATTCTGTCTCTGAGTGTTCCAGGATTCCTGCCCCCCCCCTCCCAGAATCACCTCCGAAAACCGTGGAGGACCATCACAGAATATATTTGAAAGCTAAGTTCGGTTTCTGACCATCCCGCAGAGCTGGCGGGAGGTGGAGTCGGGGCCCACGACCTCACGCAGCACAGCAGGCCCCAAGATGGGCCAAACTGCCTCCTCCTGCTCGCGTTTCGCCCACTGTAGGTCATAACCACATGCATTTCTGTAGCATCTGTCGGCGCTCCCAGATGTTGCACAGCACTCTGCAGCCAAATAGTGGCGGTTCAGCTGCCAATTTGTGCATGGGAAGATCCCACAAAGAGCGAGCGGGATAGTGACTAAGGGGTTGCAGAGTCAACTGAGGAATAAATATTAACCCGCTATTACCTGAAACAAGCGTGCATCCTAATTGAAAGACAGCACCTCTGACAGTGCTGCACTCTGTCAGTACTGAACCAGGAACGTCAGGCTAGGAATTATTTTGGCAGTCTCTAATCTGAAACGGTCTGACTCAGAGGCAGCTGAAGGAGCAAAAGAAAGAGAGAAAGAAAGAGAGAGAGAGAGAGAGAGAGTGCGCATCCACCCACAGAGTTCACAGATTTCACTCCAACACAGAGAAAGCTGAAGAAACTCAGGAGGTCTGACAGTATCTGTGGAGAGAGAGGGGGAGAGAAGGCAGAGTCCACGTTTCGACTCCGTTATGATCTCTCCTTCAGAAATTTCGATGTTGGGAGGAAAACCAGGCAAATCCTAATACATACCATGTCTGAGCCTGAAAATATGACCCAAAATCCACGTCCCACTAGACTTGTACAGTACATGGATTAGTGGTGGCTGGACCACTAATCCAGATCTGGTTTCCAGCATCTGCAGTCATTGTTTTTACCTTATACAATACATGGTAGGGCCTTGGGTAGTGCTGTAGAACAGAGAGACCGAGGGGCTCAGGTACATAATTCTTTGAAGTTTGTGTCACATGTAGACAGGGGGGGTTAAGAAGGCATTTAGCAGCTTGTCTTCATTGCTCAGACCTTTGTGTACAAGAGTTGGGGCATCATGTTGGAAGTTGTACAGGACGTTGGTGAGGCCTCTGCTGGAGAACTGTGTCCAGTTCTGGTCTCCCAGTTATAGGAAGGATATTATTAAACCGGAGATGGTTCGGAAGAGATTTACCAGGGTGTTGCCGGGGATGGAGGGGTTGGGTTATAAGGAGAGGCTGGATAGGCCGGGATCATTCTCCCTGGAGCATGGGAGACCGAGCGGTGACCTTATTGAGGTTTATAAAATCATGAGGGACATAGACAAGAGGTGTCTTCTTCCTAGGGTGGGGGAAGTTCAACACTAGAAAGCATAATTTTGAAGGTGAGAGGAGGAAGGTTTGAAAGGGACACGAGGGGCAACTTTCATTTGACACAGAGGGTGGTTCGTGTGTGGAATGAACTGCCGGAGGGAGTGGTACAGTTACAACGTTTAAAAATCACTTAGAGAAGTCCGTGAACAGGAAAGGTTTGGAGGGAGATGGGCCAGGAGCAGGCAGGTGGGCCTAGTTTAGTTTGGGATTATGGTCGGCACGGACTGGTTGGGCCGAAGGGTCTGTTTCCACGTTGTAGGAGCGTATGGAGCTTTCCTGATGACTTTAACCTGTAAATCTGCCAGGCGCTCATATATGACAATATATCCAAACACTGGGTTCACCCTACCTCTGCTGGCTCCCTCAGAGAGAGAACGGCTTTTGAGAACATTTTATCTTCCTGCATGAGCAGAATAAGGAATTGGATCATTTCAAAAGAAAAACAGACCACAGTATCTCGGGATGTTTTTACTGAAGGGGAGAGTTAATCATTACAGAAGTCTGACATATGGCAGTTGAGAGTTTTATGATGATAGACTGACGGAGAGGTAGGTGGGGTGTGAGGCCTCTCTACATCCTGCTGAGTGACGGGAGGGAAGCATATGGAATTCCGGGAAGAGGGATATTGGGAAAACACTGGAAATCTGAAAGAAAAACGGGAATTACTGGAGTAACTCAGCTTCTCTCTCTCTCTGCTGCCAGACCTGCTGAGTTTCTCCAGCGAGTCCTGTTTTAGAATTAAGAATTAACTTTACTATCACTTTTTTTGTCATGGACTGTCAGTGAATATTCATTCTGAAGCTCTTATTGTTGGTTTAGTATGTATAAAACTTAAAACATTTATAAGGTAACCTATATTTCTCTCAGTGACATTCCCACCACACAAGGTAAATACACTGTTGGCATTCATTTTGAGAGCAGGGACGTACTGCTGAGGCTGTATGAGGCTCTGGGCAGACCGTGTTTGGAACATTGTGAGCAGTTTCGGGCCCCGTATCCAGGGAAGGATGTGCTGGCCTTTGGAGGGGGGCGTCCAGAGGGGGTTTACAAGAATGATCCCGGGGGTGAAGGGCTTGTCACATGGGGAGGGGTTGAGGCGGAGGGTGGGGGCTCTGTGGGACTCACGGCCCCAGAGGGGTGTGGAGGGGAAGGCATGGAGTGTCTTTAAGGACAGAGAGCGAGAGAGAGAGAGAGATAGGTTCCTGATTAGTGAGGGGGGTTAGGGGTAGAGGGTTACGGGGCTGAGAAACAAGTCAGCCATGATGGAATGGCAGAGCTGACTCGATGGGCCGAATGGCCCTCATTCTGCTCCTGTATCGTACGGTCTTACTCCATGTTGGTGAGTGTCAGTTTGTTTGGGAACCCTTCCTGTGATATTTTAGTGTGTCACTTGACCTTTTTTCCTTATTCGTTGACAGGATGTGGACGTCACTGGCTGGGCCCAGCGTTTATTGCCCATCCCCCGATGGGTTGTAAAGGGCCACGTGACATTGGGCCTGGAGTCACATGTAGGCCTGACCAGGTAAGGACAGCAGTTTCCTTCCCTTAAGGGAACCAGATGGGTTTGTCCCCCACAATCAATTCATGGTCACCCTCAAACTCTTAATTCCACATTCCACCATTTTTGCCATGGCGGGATTTGAACACAGGTCCTCAGAGTCTCTGCGATAATACTCTCGGCCAGCGCCTCCCGCCTAAGGGACTGAGTGAGATGTGAACCAAGATCACTGTGGGAAATCCCAAACACTCTGTTTGGGTGAGCCAGTGATTTATAGGGGCGGGGGGATGTCCAAAACTAGAGGGTTTAGGGTGAGAGGGGAAAGACTTGAGAGACCCGAGGGGCAACCTTTTCACACAGAGGGTGGTGCACGTATGGAATGAGCTGCCAGACGAGGCTGGTACAATGACAACAACAACGCCTCTTCTTCCTCAGGCAGCTGGGGAAATTTGGCATGACAGCGAATACCCCTGCCAACTTTTATAGGTGAATCATTGAGAGCATTCTGTCTGGATGTATCACTACCTGGTATGGCAACTGTACCATTCAAGATCGGAGATGGTTACAGAGAGTGGTGAACTCGGCCCGGGACAATCACAAAGGCCAACCTCCCATCTATAGAATCCATCTACCAGGCCCCGCTGTCAAGGAAAGGCCACCAGCATTCTCAAAGATCCATCCCACCCTGGCAACGTTTTTCTACAACATCTACCATCCGGGAGAAGCCTGAACACACGCACCAGCCGGTTTCACAACAGTTTCTACCCTAATGTTGTTAGAATACTGACTGGACTCACAAACCCTTAACATTCGCTTGTACCTGTGTCTTGTTTTTGCCGCTGTTTACCTATTATTTATTATCTATGTTACCTAACTCTGTGATCTGCCTGGATTGCTCACAAGACAGAGCTTTTCACTGTGCCTCGGTACACGTGACAATAAATTCAATTCGATTCAAAACATTTAAAAGGCATCTGGATGGGGATATGAATAGAAAGGGTTCAGAGAGATATGGGCCAAGTGCTGGCAGGTGGGACTAGATCAGTTGAGGATATCTGGTCAGCATGGAGGGGTTGGGCTGAAGGGTCTGTTTCCGTGCTGTGTGCCCACGCTGTCCCTGGGATGAGACTGCGAAGTGATAACAGTGAGTGATTGATTGATCGATCGAGAGGTAATTTCATTACCGTGTTAGATCCCGCAGCTACATGATTGAGGAGTTGAGGACAGTGGGGGTTTGGGAGGTGGGAAACATTCTCCCCCCAGTTGTCCTTGGGACGCAAGTTACCACATAATCAATGCCACACAAATGAAACCTGCTCGTCACTGTGGGATCTTGCTATGCACATGACGCGGTCGCTTCCCTCTCCCTCACATCAACAGCTTCCCTTCAGGAGTGCACGGTTGGTGGTAGAGTCCATCCTGGGTGGACGTTGAATACTTTTATATCTCTTCTTGGGCTGCCATCTTATCTCGGGCCAGTGACTACGTGTAAAACGTACCCTTAATCCTCTTCCATTAGCAATTTCCTTTCTTACCACACGTGCAGTCACATAATAACCGGGTGCAGTCCACCACTTTATCCAGCATCGAAGTTATTTGCGTGATTACACCAAGATAATTTGAGACGATAAAGCGTTAATTTGCACAGAGAAGGAGATAACAGAATAACAGCAGTGTCAGTGTGAAAACACTGTGCAGCTAAGAAACTGCGTCGTACCAGAGCGGGTAACGCGATTGGTTAGGCATTGCTAACAGGCAAGAATACCATTAGCTGCAAAGAATAAGGACCTGAGAGATCGGGGGTGGAGTAGGCCATCTGATCAATAAGGTCATGGCTGACCTTTTCCCTGGACTCAGCTCTGTCTAACCCTCCCGCTCAACCCAACCCTTTCATTCCTTTGTTGTTCAAAAATCTATCAACATTCAACGGGGGTAGCCTCAACTGCTTCCCTGGGCCGAGAATTCCACAGATTCACAACCGTCTGGGGGAAAGACGTTCCTCCTCAACTCAGTCCTAAGTTTGCTCCCCACTTATTTTGAGGCTCTGGCCCCTCGTTCTACTTTCACCTCCCCCCCCCCCAACAGAAACAACCTCCCTGCTCCTATCTGATCTATTCCCTTCAGAATTTTATATGTTTCTCTAAAGATCCCTCCCTCATTGTTCTAAATTCCAATGAATATAATCCCACTGTGTTCAATCCCTCCTCATGAGCCAACCCTCTCAACTCCGGAATCAACCCAGTGAATCTCCTCTGCGCCCCCTCCAGTGCCAGGACATCCTTTCTTCAAGTAAGGAGACCAAAACTGCACACAGTACTCCAGCTGTGGCCTCACCAACACCCTATACAGCTGCAGCATAACCTCCCTGTTTATAAACCCACATCCCTCTAGCAATGAAGGACCATATATGGTTGTCTTCTTCAGGACTTGCTGCACCTGCAAACCAACTTTCTGTGATTCGTGCACAAGGACTCCCAGCTCCCTCTGCACTGCGGCATTCTGTAATTTTCGCCATTGAAATAATCGTCAGTTTGGCTGTTGTCCATCCCAAAGTAGATGACCTGACATTTCCCAACATTGTACTCCATCTGCCAAACCCTGGCCCGCTCACCTAACCCGTCTACATCTCTCTGCAGACAGTCAGCGTCCTCTGTGCACTTTGCTCTCCCACTCATCCTCATGTCATCTGCAAACTCTTGACACACGACACTTGGTCTCCAACTCCATGTAAATTGCAAATGGTACCCAAAACTGATCCCTGAGGCACACCACCAGCCACTGCTCACCAACCAGAAAAGCACCCATCCATCCCCTGCAATTGTCATTTATTGGTATGAAAGTTGAATATTGTTGAAGGAAAAAGGCATGTTTGCAAAGATTTTTACCCGGACAACGGCAAGAGTTCCAAATATTAAACATCTGCAGCAATTTCTACTACAGGAGAAAAAGGGTCATAGAGTCACAGAGATTGGCTGAGGCACCGAATGGGGATCCCAAACTCCCAGGTAATTCAAGAAAACACACAGCTTGAACATATTCCTTTAGTTTGCAGGCAGTGAGTCCTTACAGAGTCATAGAGATGTACAGCATGGAAACAGACCCTTCGGCCCAACCCGTCCATGCTGACCAGATATCCCAACCCAATCTCATCCCACCTGCCAGCACCCGGCCCATATCCCTCCTAACCCTTCCTATTCATATACCCATCCAAATGCCTCTTTAATGTTGCAATTGTACCAGCCTCCACCACTTCCTCCGGCAGCTCATTCCATACACGTACCACCCTCTGTGTGAAAAAGATGCCCCTTAGGTCTCTTTTATATCTTTGCCTACTCACCCTAAACCTATGCCCTCTAGTTCTGGAATCCCCGACCCCAGGGAAAAGACTTTGCCTATTTATCCTATCCATGCCCTTCATAATGTTGTAAACCTCTATAAGGTTACCCCTCAGCCTCCGACGCTCCAGGGAAAACAGCCCCAGCCTGTTCAACCTCTCTCTATAGCTCAAATCCTCCAAACCTGGCAACATCCTTGTAAATCTTTTATGAACCCTTTCAAGTTTCACAACATCTTTCCGATAGGAAGGAGACCAGAATTG
>NW_025204600.1:0-1286 GCF_004010195.1 Chiloscyllium plagiosum | reverse complement strand
TGGCTTGTCCTTACCACCCTTCTTAAAACAGTGGCACCATGTTTGCCAACCTCTAGTCTTCTGGCACCTCACCTGTGACTATTGATGATACAAATATCTCAGCAAGAGGCCCAGCAATCACTTCTCTGGCTTCCCACAGAGTTCTCGGGTTCACCTGATCAGGTCACGGGGATTTATCCACCTTTATGCAGAATAAATGTTTCTGTTGGACGCTCAGTTGACTCCTGAACGACCTTGAATAACCGTCAATGGCTATACTAGCAATCCATTTCAGTCAATCAGCGTTCACTTGCCTTTCCTCCTGTGGTATAAATTGTTGTGATTGTTTGAAATTTGGCACTCTTGCATGGTGTCCTGATGGTGCAAAGGCAAAGATCTTGTGCCATGTGCCTCTTAGTGACTGAGCGGCAGTATCCCAGACATGAGTGGGATGACTCGGATTTACCCCTGGACATCGCACCCAGAGCCAGTTAAGTACTGAGGCGCTGTTGTAGCACTGGAAAACTGTCAGCTGTCTCATTCCTGAAGAAGGGCCTGTGCCCGAAACGTCGAATCTCCTGTTCCCTGGATGCTGCCTGACCTGCTGTGCTGTTCCAGCAATAAAGTTTCAACTTTGATCTCCAGCATCTGCAGACCTCACTTTCTCCTGTCAGCTATTTATGCACATACACAGCAAGCTCCCACCAGCAATAATAAAGACAGGGGAACCAGAGACCGGGGAGCCTGACATCAAGGGGAGTAGGGTGGGCAAGTTGTTGGAGGGATTCCTGAGGGACAGGATGTACATGTATTTGGAAAGGCAAGGATTGATTAGGGATAGTCAACATGGCTTTGTGCGTGGGAAATCATGTCTCACAAACTTAAATGAGCTTTTTGAGGAGGTGACGAAGAGGATTGATGAGGGCAGAGCGGTAGATGTGATCTATATGGACTTCAGCAAAGATCCGTGAGGTTAGATCACATAGGATCCAAGGATCGGCGCTGGGTCTGCTGCTTTTCGTCATTTCCGTGACAATTTTGTAGCAGCCGTCCTGGCTGCTAAAACACAGAGATAGTTAACTTGGCCAAACAGCAAGGGATGCTGGGTATATTGGCCAAGTAAAACTCCGAAATCACAAAACCCACCCACCAGACGCAGTGCAAACACAGCAGCCAGGGGCTAGTGACATTAGCAGAATGTAAAATGTAGCAGTTTTCCTGGACAGACATATCCCCCACTTACCCACCAACCAACTTACCCACCAACAATTTACCCACCAACAACTTACCCACCAACAACTTACCCA
>NW_025204599.1:7535-9614 GCF_004010195.1 Chiloscyllium plagiosum | reverse complement strand
TCACACTGTTCCAAGGCTCGCTATTCACACTGCTCCTGGACTCGCTGTTCACACTGTTCCAGTTCTAGCTTTTCACACTGTTCGAGGGCACACTGTTCACACTGCTCCGGAACTCCCTGTTCACACTGTTCCAGTTCCCGCTTTTCACACTGTTCCAGGAAATGCTGCTCACGATGTTCCGGGCTCACTGCTCTCACTGTTCCAGGGTTCACTGTTCACACTGTTCCAGAACTCATTGCTCATGCTGTTCCAGGGCTCACCGCACAAACTGTTCCAGGACTCACTGCTCACACTGTTCCAGGGTTCACTGCTCACACTGTTCCAGGACTTACTGCTCACACTGTTCCAGGACTCACTGCTCACACTGTTCCAGGACCTGCTGCTCACACTGTTCCAGGACTCGCTGCTCACACTGTTCCAGTGTTCACTGCTCACACTGTTCCAGTTCTCACTTTTCAAACTGTGCCAGAGCTTGCTGCTCACGCTGTTCCGGCCTCACTGCTCTTACTGTTCCAGCGTCCACTGCTCACACTGTTCCAGTGTTCACTGCTCACTCTGTTCCAGGACTCGCTGCTCACGCTATTCCAAGGCTCGCTGCTCACACTGTTCCGGGAGTCAATGTTCACACTGTTCCAGTACTCACTGCTCACACTCTTCCGCGACTCAATGTTCCCACTGTTCCAGGACTCACTGCTCACAGTGTTCCAGGGCTCATTGCTCACACTGTTCCGGGGCTCACTGCTCACAATGTTCCGGGAGTCAATGTTCACACTGTTCCAGGACTCACTGCTCACACTGTTCCAGTGTTCACTGCTCACACTGTTCCAGGACGTGCTGCTCACGCTGTTCCAGGGCTCAGTTCTCACTGCTCACACTGTTCCAGTGCTCGCTGTTCACACTACTCCAGGACTCGCTGTTCACACTGTTCCAGTTCTCGCTTTTCACACTGTTCCAGGGCTTGCTGCTCACGCTGTTCCAGGGCTCAGTTCTCACGCTATTCCAGGGCTCACTGCTCACACTGTTCCAGGGCTCACTGATCACACTGCTCCAGGACCCGCTGTTCACACTGTTCCAGTTCTCGCTTTTCACACTGTTCCAGGGCTTGCTGCTCACGCTGTTCTAGGGCTCAGTTTTCGCGCTGTTCCAGGGCTTGCTGCTCACGCTGTTCCGGGCTCACTGCTCACACTGTTCCAGGGTTCACTGCTCACACTATTCCAGGACTCACTGCTCACTGTTCCAGGGCTCACTGCTCACACTGTTCCAGGACTCGCTGCTCACAGTGTCCCAGGCCTCGCTGCTCACACGGTTCCCGGCTCAATGCTCTTACTGTTACAGGGCTCACTGCTCACATGTTCCAGGGCTCACTGCTCACACTGTTCCAGGACTCGCAGCTCACACTGTTCCAGGACTCACTGCTCACACTGTTCCAGGGCTCGCTGCTCACACTGTTCCAGGACTCGCTGCCCACGCTGTTCCAGGGCTCGCTGATCACGCTGTTCCAGGGCTCACTGCTCATGCTATTCCAGGGCTCACTGGTCACGCTGTTCCAGTGCTCACTGTTCACACTGCTCCAGGACTCGTTGTTCACACTGTTCCAGTTCTTGCTTTTCACACTGTTCCAGGGCTTGCTGCTCACGCTGTTCCGGGCTCACTGCTCTCCCTGTTCCAGGGCTCACTGCTCTCACTGTTCCAGGGCTCACTGCTCACATTGTTCCAGGAATCACTGCTCACACTGTTTCAGGACTCGCTGCTCACACTGTTCCAGGGCTCACGGCTCACACTATTCCAGGGCTCGCTGCTCACGCTGTTACAGGGCTCACGGCTCACACTGGAACATAGAACATAGAACATAGAAGAATACAGCGCAGTACAGGCCCTTCGGCCCTCGATGTTGCGCCGATCCAAGCCCACCTAGCCTACACTAGCCCACTATCCTCCATATGCCTATCCAATGCCCGCTTAAATGCCCATAATGAGGGAGAGTCCACCACTGCTACTGGCAGGGCATTCCATGAACTCACGACTCGCTGAGTAAAGAACCTACCCCTAACATCTGTCCTATACCTACCCCCCCTTAAT
>NW_025204599.1:1400-4034 GCF_004010195.1 Chiloscyllium plagiosum | reverse complement strand
GCAGGGGGTCCCTGCACTGGTTGCTTCCTCCCAGTCCCCCTCACTGTCACCCATTTATCTGCCATCTTTGGAGTTACTACTTCCCTTACGCTCCGATCTATGACCCCCTCTGCCTCCCGAATGATCCTAAGTTCATCCAACTCCAGCTCCAGTTCCCTAACATGGTCTTGGAGGAGCTGGAGATGGGTGCACTTCCTGCAAGTGTAATCAGCAGGGACGTCCATGGCATCCCTCACCTCAAACATGTTGCAAGAGGAACATTGCACTGCCTTCACTGCCATCCCTCTGAAAGTAACCTTTTATTAAAAAAACTGGGTCTAAAGAATACAAGCAAAATGCAGCACTTACCTACTTACCACAACGGGTCTTATTGTTTAGGTTAGAGGAGGAGGGCGGGTGGGAGGCACTACCTCTGTAGTGCCTCGGGTGCTTCTCCTACGCGCTTTTAAAGGGAAAAAAAACCTACCCGGCTGCCCCTCCGGTCGTCGTCACTTCCCCCTGCTGCTCCCGCTCTTTCTGTAAAGAGAGAAAAAAACACCGCTGCCCGCTACCGGTAAGTAATTTTAAAACAAACTGTCTTACCTTAGCTGCTGCTCGCACTCAAAGTCCAGGGCTCGCTGCTCACGCTGTTCTGGGACTCAATGTTCACACTCTTCCAGGACTCATTGCCCACAGTGTTCCAGGGCTCACAGCTCACACTCTTCCAGGACTCGCTGTTCACACTGTTCCAGTGTTCACTGCTCACACTGTTCCAGGACTCGCTGCACACAATGTTCCAGGGCTCGCTGCTCACGCTGTTCCAGGGCTCACTGCTCACGCTATTCCAGGGCTCACTGCTCACAGTGTTCCAGGGCTCGCTGTTCACACTTCTCCGGAACTCCCTGTTCACACTGTTCCAGTTCCCGCTTTTCACACTGGTCCAGGACTTGCTGCTCACGCTGTTCAGCGCTCACTGCTCTTACTGTTCCAGGGCTCACTGCTCACAATGTTCCACGGTTCACTGTTCTTCCTGTTCCAGCGCTCACTGCTCACGCTGTTCCAGGGCTCGCTGCTCACACTGTTCCAGGGCTCGCTGCTCACACTGTTCCAATGTTCACTGCTCACACTGTTCCAGGACTTACTGCTCACACTGTTCCAGGACTAAGTGCTCATGCTGTTTCAGGGCTCACTGCTCACACTGTTCCAGGACGTACTGCTCACACTGTTCCAGTGTTCACTGCTCACACTGTTCCAGGACACACTGTTCACACTGTTCCAGGGCTCGCTGCTCACACTGTTCCAGGGCACACCGCACACGCTATTCCAGGGCTCACTTTTCACACTGTTCCAGTACTCGCTGTTCACACTGTTCCAGTTCTCACTTTTCACACTGTTCCAGGGCTTGCTGCTCACATTGTTCCGGGCTCACAGCTCACACTATTCAAGGACTCATTGCTCATGCTGTTTCAGGGCTCACCGCTCACACTGTTCCAGTGTTCACTGCTCACACTGTTCCAGGACTCATTGCTCATGCTGTTTCAGGGCTCACCGCTCACACTGTTCCAGGACTTACTGCTCACACTGTTCCAGTGTTCACTGCTCACACTATTCCAGGACACGCTGTTCACACTGTTCCAGGGCTCGCTGCTCACGCTGTTCCAGGGCACACCGCACACGCTATTCCAGGGCTCGCGGTTCACATTGTTCCAGTACTCGCTGTTCACACTGTTCCAGTTCTCAATTTTCACACTGTTCCAGGGCTTGCTGCTCACATTGTTCCGGGCTCACTGCTCACACTATTCCAGGACTCACTGCTCACACTGTTCCAGGATCCGCTGCTCACTCTGTTCCAGGACTCATTGCTTACACTGTTCCGGTGTTCACTGCTCACACTGTTCCAGTTCTCGCTTTTCACACTGTTCCAGGGCTTGCTGCTCACGCTGTTCCAGGGCTCACTGCTCTTGCTGTCCCAACGCTCACTGCTCACACTGTTCCAGAACCCGTTGCTCACACTGTTCCAGTATTCACTGCTCACACTGCTCCAGGACTAGCTGTTCACACTGTTCCAGTTCTCGCTTTTCACACTGTTCCAGGGCTTGCTGCTCGCGCTGTTCCGGGCTCACTGCTCTCACTGTTCCAGAGCACCTCTGGGCCACCCGGACGAACCAACCCAACCAACCTGTAGCACAGCATTTCAACTCCCCCTCCCACTCCACCGAGGATATGCAGGTCATTGGACTCATCCACCGCCAAACCACAACAACCCGACGGTCGGAGGAGGAGCGTCTTATCTTCCGACTGGGAACCCTCCAACCGCAGGGGATGAACTTGGACTTCACCAGTTTCTTCATCCCCCCTCCCCCCACCTTGTCTCAGCCGGATCCCTCCAGCCCGGCACCGCCTTCCTGACCTGCAGTCTTCTTCTTGACCTCTCCGCCCCCACCCTACTCCGACCTATCACCCTCACCTTAACCTCTTTCCACCTATCACATTTCCAACGCCCCTCCTCCAAGTCCCTCCTCCCTACCTTTTATCTTCTCCTGCTGAACACTCTCTGCTCATTCCTGAAGAAGGGCATGTGCCCGAAACGTCGAATCTTCTGTTCCCTAGATGCTGCCTGACCTGCTGTGCTGTTCCAGCAATAAAGTTACAGCT
>NW_025204599.1:0-1363 GCF_004010195.1 Chiloscyllium plagiosum | reverse complement strand
TTCCAGTGTTCAATGCTCACACTGTTCCAGGGTTCACTGCTCACACTGTTCCAGGACTCGCTGCTCACCCTGTTCCAGTGTGCACTGCTCATACTGTTCCAGGACTCGCTGCTCACACTGTTCCAGGGCTCGCTGCTCACACTGATCCAGGACTCGCTGTTCACACTGTTCCAGGGCCCGCTTTTCACACTGTTCTAGGGCTTGCTGCTCACGCGGTTCCGGACTCACTGCTCACACTGTTCCAGCCCTCACTGCTCACACTGTTCCAGGACTCGCTGCTCACACTGTTTCAGGACTCACTGCTCACACTGTTCCAGTGTTCACTGCTCACACTGTTACAGGACTCGCTGCTCACAGTGTTCCAGGACTCGCTGCTCACGCTGTTCCAGAACTCACTGCTCACACTGTTCCAGGGCTTGCTGTTCACACTGCTCCAGGACTCGCTGTTCACACTGTTCCAGTTCTCGCTTTTCACACTGTTCCAGGGCTTGCTGCTCATGCTGTTCCAGGGATTGCTGCTCACACTGTTCCCGGCTCAATGCTCTTACTGTTCCAGGGCTCACTGCTCACACTGTTCCAGGACTCACTGCTCACACTGTTCCAGGGTTCACTGCTCACACGGTTCCAGGACTTACTGCTCACACTGTTCGAGGACTCACTGCTCACACTGTTCCAGGACCCGCTGCTCACACTGTTCCAGGCCTCACTGCTCACACTGTTCCAGGACTCGCTGCTCACACTGTTCCAGGACTCACTGCTCACACTGTTCCAGTGTTCACTGCTCATACTGTTACAGGACACGCTGCTCACAGTGTTCCAGGGCTCGCTGCTCACGCTGTTCCAGTGTTCACTGCTCACACTGTTCCAGGACTCACTGCTCACATTGTTCCAGGTCTCACTGCTCACACTGTTCCAGGACTCGCTGCTCACACTGTTCCAGTATTCACTGCTCACACTGTTCCAGGGCTTGCTGCTCACGCTGTTCCGGGCTCACTGCTCTTACTGTTCCTGGGCTCACTGCTCACACTGTTCCAGGGATCACTGCTTTTGCTTTTCCAGTGCTCACAGCTCACACTTATCCAGAACCCTTTGCTCATGCTGTTCCAGGGCTCACTGCTCACACTGTTCCAAGGCTCGCTGTTCACACTGCTCCAGGACTCGCTGTTCACACTGTTCCAGTTCTAGCTTTTCACACTGTTCGAGGGCACGCTGTTCACACTGCTCCGGAACTCCCTGTTCACACTGTTCCAGTTCCCGCTTTTCACACTGTTCCAGGGCTCACTGCTCACACTGTTCCAGAACCCGTTGCTCACACTGTTCCAGGATCCGCTGCTCACACTGTTCCAGGACTCGCTGCACACAT
>NW_025204598.1:0-9613 GCF_004010195.1 Chiloscyllium plagiosum | reverse complement strand
GGTTTCCAGCATCTGCAGTCATTGTTTTACCTAGTTTTTTTTAATCAGTCATGGGATTTGGGTATCGCTGGCTGAGCTTCGAGAAGGTGGGGGTGAGCTGCCTTCTTGAACCACTGCAGTCAATGTGCTGTAGGTAGACCCACAATGTCATGAGGGAGGGAATTCCAAGATTTTGACCCAGTGACAGTGAAGGAACAACAACATATTTCCAAGTCAGGATGATGAATGGTTCGGAGGGTAACTTGAAAGGGGTGATGCTCCACTCTATCTGCTGCCCTTCTCCTTCTAGATGGTGGAGGTGATATTTGGGATATTTATCTCTCAACCAACACCGATGAATGTCATTTCCACATTGCTTGTGGGAGTCATTGGGAAGTGCTTCGTGAGGTTGGTCATGGCTCACATCAACTCCAGATGACTAGACTGTCATGATCCTTTGCAATCCACTGACCGGCACAACAGGTCCACAGCAGATACCATCTCCCTGGTCCTATACTCATCCTTAAACCAGCTGGGTAGCAAGAATATCCATGTAAGGCTCCTACTTATTGACTACAGCTACTCGTGACTAATGCACCTAACACTATGACTAATTTAGCATGGCCAATTCACCTGGCCTGCACATCTTTTTGGATTTTGGGAGGAAGCCCACGCAGAATGTGCAAACTCCACGCAGACAGTCACCCAAAGTGGGAATTGAATCCAGGTCCCTGGCACTGTGAGGCAGCAGCAGTGCTAGCCACTGTGCCATGCCACCCATGGGAACATCACCCCTGCATGTTCCCTCTGTGACTATAAGATCTGTACAATATCCAGGCTTAGGCTGACAAGTGACATTCATCCCACACAAATGCCAGGCTATTAGATTACATTACAGTGTGGAAACAGGCCCTTCGGCTATGACCATCACTAACAAGGGAAATTCTAATCACCCCTGAAATTCAGTGGTGCAACCGTCATTGATTTCAGGAGTGAGATAGAATACTCCCCACTTGCCTGGATGGGGGCAGCTCCAACAACACTCAAGAAGCTCCACACCATCCAGGACAAAGCAGCCGCTTGATTGGCATCACATTCACAAACATCCATTCCCTCCACCACCAATTCTCAGTAGCAGCAGTGTGTGCTATCTACAAGGTGCACTGCAGAAATTCAGCAAAATTCCTCGGACAACACCTTCCAAACCCATAGCCACTTCCATCTAGAAGGGCAAGGGCAGCAGATACATGGGAACACCACCCCTTGCTCTGAGCCACTCACCATCCTGACTTGGAAATATATCGCCATTTCTTCAGTGTCACTTGGTCAAAATCCTGGAATTCCCTCCATAGGCATTATGGGTCAACCTACAACATGTGGGCTTTAACGATTCATGAAGGCGGCTCATCCCCACCTTCTCAAGGGCAACTAGGGACAGGCAATATATACTGGACCCAGCCAGCAATACTCAGGTCCCAGAAATAAATTTTTAAAAACTACATTTCAAATGAAATTTATTGGTTGTGAGTACAATGGGATGACCAAAGGTGTAATGTAAATGGAAATTCAGCATGGCCTGTAAGGTCAAATGGCTTGCTGCTGTTCTGTAAATGCACCATAAACCTTTCTCTTACTTTCTATTATAGTGCAATGAATCTCTGCTACTCCCTCAGAACCTGACAACTCACGACCTCACCAGCTGAGGCCATGCAGCACATTACTCTCAGTAAAACCATTGCAGGGCTGACTAGGGAAGGTTCATTTCCCAAAGGAATTATATTTGAAATGTGGGAAAGATTTCATGCAAACAGGGTACAAAGGTCATGAGTAAAGGGAATGAAGTGGCAAAAAAAAAACCATGGGAGAGCTAATGTTTCACAGAATTTGCAGCACTTAATGAGTGTAGACAGGAGAGTTAGTCAATGTGACAGCATTCATCGAACAGACTAACAGACTGTACATTTAGAACATTCCCCCGCACCCCCAGACACCCCGGCATACCCCCCACCAACTGCAGCTGTCTCTAAATCATCATCACTTTAAATACTTCTGTCACATTGCTTTGAATTGACCCCTTGCTCATGAATTGACTGTCCTGCCTCACACTGAGGCCTGAATAGCAATGCTTCTGGTTTCATTATTAATTGGGAGACGGGAGTCTCTGGGAGAGGCTGGTATTTATTGACTGTTCCTGAAGGCCCTTAAGAAGGAGGGGGGAATGGTCTTGCATTTAGTTAGCGTCATTCACCCCCTCCCTTGGGAAGTGCTTTTGAAACCACGGAGGTAACCTTGTCACTGTTGCAGTGATAGAGGTTACGGCAACCAATCAGCTAGCTACAGGATCCCACAATGGGAAAAATGATCGGATCACCTGTTACAGGGACATTGTCCCGGGATAAATATTGGCTTGGACACCAGTACTCGCCTGTTTGAAAAGTGTGGCACTGGAAAAGCACAGTAGGTCAGGCAGGATCCGAGGAGCAAGAGCGTCGATGTCTCTCTCTCTCTCACTGCACACCCCCAGGTCATTTCCTCTGCCCCGGAGCTCTCCAGCCACATCTAGAAGTAGACCGGCTCCTTATCTCCCCTCCCCCCACCTCAGCCCAGATCCAACCCTCCCACTCGGTACTGCCCTCTTGAACTGTCATCTAACCGCTCCACCCTCCCTTCTGACCTATCACCATTACCCCCAGACCTGCATCTTCCCATCACCTTCCCAGCCCCATGCATCACCTCCCCCTGACTCATCAACACATTCCTGATGAAGGCCTTATGCCTGGATCTCTGACTCTCCTGCTCCTCGGATGCTGCCTGACCTGCTGAGCTTTTTTCAGTGCCACACTTTTCAGCTCTGACTCTCCAGCATCTGCAGTCCTCAGTTCCTCTCAGCACTCCTGTCCACCATACGGTGCAGCTGGTTTTACATCTCACCTGAAAACAGCACCTCAGACAATCCAGCATTCCACCCTCCCTTGCTGAATCCTATGTTCAAAAGACCCACGTTCTCCAAATGGAACTGTCCATGTGCTAAGCTGCTCCCACTAGAGAGGGAGTTCCGGGATTTTGACCCAGCCCCCATATATTATGGGATGTATAATATAGGAGGATGTGATAACACTGGAGAGGGTACAGAGTACATTTGCCAGGATGTTGCCTGGGCTGGAGAATTTTAGTTATGAAGGAAGATTGGATAGACTTAGAGCAGAGAAGACTGAGGAAGACTTGATTGAGATGTATAACATTATGAGGGGCATAGACAGGATAGACAGATAGGAAGTGTTCCCCTTGGTGGACGGATCAATGACCAGGGGCATAGATTTAAGGGAAAGGGGAAGGAGGTTTAAATGGGATTTGAGGAAGTGAGTTTTCAGAAGATTTGTAACTCAGGTTGAGGTTCTGGATATAGGTTTGGTCACTCAGTTGGAAGGTTCATTTTCAGATGTTTCGTCACCATACTAGGTAACATCATCAAGGAGCCTGCGGATGAGCTTCAATCAGAGGCTCACTAATGATGTTACCTAGTATGGTGACAAAACATCTGAAAACGAATATTCCAGCTTAGTGAGCAAGCCTACATCCAGGGATTTGAGGAAATTTTCTTTCACCCATAAGGTGGGGGAATCTGGAACTCACTGTCTGTTAGGGTGATAGAGGCAAAAACCCTCATTATGTTTAGGAAGTATTAGATATAGATATAGATATAGATGTAGATATAATTTAGATATGGGGCGGCACGGTGACTCAGTGGTTAGCACTGCTCCCTCACAGTGTCACGGTCCCAATTCCAGACTCGGGCGACTATCTGTGTGGAGTTTGCACATTCTCCCTGTGTCTGCATGGGTTTCCTCTGGGTGTTCCAGTTTCCTCCCACAAAAATGTGCAGGTTAGGTGGATTGGCCACGTTAAATTGTCCGCAGTGTCTAGTGATATGTAGGTTAGGTGGAATAGACTTGGGAAATGCAGGGTTACAGGGATAGATAGCAGGATGAGTCTGGATGGAATACTGTTCGGAGAGTTGCTGTGGACTTGTTGGGCTGAATGGCCTGTTTCCACACTGTAGGGATTCTATATGAACTTGCAATGTCAAGGCAGACAAAGCTATGGGTCAGGTGTTGGGAAATGGGATTAGAATAGCTAGGTGGTTGTTTTTGATCAGCTATAGACCTTCATGACTATGACAATGAAGAAATGACAATGATAAGTGACTTGGAGGGGAACTTGCAAAGGGGTGGTGTTCCCATTGACCTGTTGTCCTTGTCCATGTATGTGCTAGAGGTCACAGGTTTGACCTTGCTGGGCTGGGTCAGGTTCACATACATTGAGAGGCTGCACTGAGGTGTTCACTCTGCTCACAGAATGTGGGTAATGCTGACAAAGTTGACACATGAAGGGTGGGGATGAATCTTTTAGTTGAACTGATGCATCATAGTGTCAAAGCTGCTGCTGTGGTATTTATGAAGGTGAGACACTTGGAAGAGAATTGGGAGTCCCATACTTAGATTGAGGTCACATCATCTGACTCAGAGCATTGAGTTTCCTCATTTCTTAAAGAGTAGCAATGAGCCTATGGTTTTTACAAGTTTAAGCAATATTAGTGGTTATTTTCCAAATGCCAGCCCAAACCAGATATTACCAGATGTGCTCCCTGAGCCACATTGGCTCCAGTCCAGCAATGCCTCAATGTTGCCATAGCGATGCATTCAAATTCCTCTGACCTGAACTGTCTGAGACCTCCACCCTCCTCCAATGGGACCTCTTACACATCTTCAATTAGCATCACTCCACCACTGATGCTGTGCTTTCTGCTGCCTAATTCATAATCTCTGAAATCCTCTCCCTAAACGTCTCCTGTTCTGCTTCCTGTAAGACACTCCATAAAGCTTTTTAACCAAGGTCTTCATTACTAGTCTAATCACTTTATGTGAAGTGACATCCACTTGTTTCTGACAACTGCATAAGACTTTAGAAGGCCTGCAGTAAGTCTGCAGATGACACCAAGATTGGTGATGGAGTGAGCAGTAAAGAAGGTTATAGAATATAGAACATTACAGCGCAGTACAGGCCCTTCGGCCCTCAATGTTGCGCCAACCTGTGAAACCAATCTATCCTATACTATTCCATTCTCATCCATATGCCTATCCAATGACCATTTCAATACCTGTAAAGTTGGCAAATCTACTACTGTTGCAGGCAGTGTGTTCCACGCCCCCACTACTCTCTGAGTAAAGAAACTACCTCTGACATCTGTCCTATATCTATCACCCCTCGATTTAAAGCTGTATCCCCTCATGCTAGCCATCACCATCCTCGGAAAAAGCCTCTCATTGTCCACCCTATCTAACCCTCCGATTATCTTATATGTTTCAATTAAGATATCTCTTAACCTTCTTCTCTCTAATGAAAACAGCCTCAAGTCCCGCGCCTTTCCTCATAAGACCTTCCTTCCATACCAGACAACATCCTAGTAAATCTCCTCTGAACCCTTTCCAAAGCGTCCTCATCCTTCCTATAATGCGGTGACCAGAACTGTACGCAATACTCCCACCTGCAGCCACACCAGAGTTTTGTACAGCTGCAGCATGACCTCATGGTTCCGAAATTCAATCCCTCTACCAATAAAAGCTAACACACTATATGCCTTCTTAACAACCCTATCAACCTGTGTGGCAACTTTCAAATATCTGTGTACATGGACACCGAGATCTCTTTGCTCATCTACACTACCACGGCGGCACGGTGGCACAGTGGTTAGCACTGCTGCCTCACAGCGCCAGAGACCCGGGTTCCAAAGTGAATCACCTCGCACTTTTCCACATTAAACTCCATTTGCCTCTCAGCCCAGCTCTGCAGCTTATCTATGTCCCTCTGTAACCTACAACATCCTTCATCACTATCCACAACTCCACCAACCTTAAGTCGTCTGCAAATTTACTAACCTAGCCTTCTCCTCATCATCCAGGTCATTTATAAAAATGACAAACAGCAGTGGACCCCAAACAGATCCTTGTGGTACCCCACGAGTAACTGAACTCCAGGATGAACATTTCCCATCAACCACCACTCTCTGTCTTCTTTCAGCTAGCTAACTTCTGATCCAAACTGCTAAATCACCCTCAATCCCATGTCTCCATATTTTGTGCAATAGCCTACCTTGGGGTACCTTATCAAACGCCTTACTGAAATCCATTGACACCACATTAACTGCTTTACCTTCATCCACCTGTTTGGTTATCAAAGATTACAGAGAGGTGTTGATCAGTTGCGTCATTGGGCAGAAAAGTGGCAGATGGAGTTTAATTTAGATTGATGCAAAGTTAAACAAATAAGGACATGACTTATACAATTACATGTAGGGCCTTGGGTGGTGTTGTCAAACAGAGAGACCTAGGTCTTCAGGTACATAATTCTTTGAAGTTTGCATCACTTTTGATCTGGTAGTTAAGAAGGTGTTTAGCATCAAATCTTTATTGCTCAGACATTTGAGTATAGGAGTTGGGATGTTATATTGAGGTCATACAGGACATTGATGAGGCCTCTTCTGGAATACTGTGTTCAGGGTCTCCTGATTATGGAAAGGATATTATTAAGCTGAAAAGGATTCAGAAGAGATTTACCAGGATGTTGCTGGGAATGGAGTGTTTGGGTTATAAGGAGAGGCTGGATAGGCTGGGACGATTTTCACTGGAGTGTAGGAGGTCAAGGGCTGACCTTATAGAGGTGTATAAAATCATGTGGTGTACAGATAAGATGAATGGCAGGTGTCTTTTCCCTATGGTAAGGGATTTCAAGACAAGAGGGCAAATTTTAAGGTGAGAGGAGAAAGATTTTAAAAAGACAGGAGGCAATTTTGACAGAGTAGTTCGTGTGTGGAATGAACTTGCACAGAAAATGGTGGATGCCTGTATGGTTACAAAGTTTAAAAGACATTTCGAGAAGTACACAAAAAAGAAATGTTTGCAGGAATGTGGGCCTACTGCAGGCAGTTGGGACTAGTTTAGTTTAGGATGATGGTGGGCATGGACTGGTTGGACCGAAGGGTCTGCTTCCATGCTGTATGACTGTGTGACTCAACATTGGTTTGGCCATTTTTGGAATATTGCGTGCAATTCTGGTCTCCCTCCTATTGGAAGAATGCTGTGAAGCTTGAAAGGGTTCAGAAAAGATTTACAAGGATGTTGCCAAAATTGGAGGATTTGAGCTACAGGGAGAGGCTGAATAGGCTGGGGCTGTTTTCCCTGGAGCGTCAGAGGCTGAGGGGTGACCTATAGAATCATGAGGGGCATGAATAGGATAAATAGACAGAGTCTTTTCCCTGGGGTGGGGGAGTCCAGAACTAGAGGGCATAGGTTTAGAGTGAAAGGGGCAGGACAGAAAAGGGACATGAGGTGCAACTTTTTCACACAGAGGGTGATACGTGTATGGAATGAAGTGGTGGAGACTGGTACAATTACAGCATTTAAAACACAGTTGGATGAGTATATGAAAAGGAAGGGTTTAGAGGGATATGGGCCAAGTGATGGCAAGTGGGACTAGATTAGATTATGATATCAGGTCGGCATGGATAAGTTGGACTGAAGGGGCTGTACATCTCTATGACTCGATGACTCTATTCTTGTGAAGTGTCTTGGGGCTTTTAAAAATGGTAAAGGAGCAATATAAATGCAAATTTCTCCTAAAATAAGGAGAAATTGACTCAAAATGTTGGTTGTTCTTTATATCGGCTCTGCTGTATTTATCTAACATGGAGATGCTCCAGTAACCACTGATCCTCTGTGACTCTCTCCTTGCAGGTTGGTGGTTTGATGCCTGTGGATTGTCCAATTTGAATGGGATGTACTACACAGTCGGAAACAACATCCGAAAACTCAATGGCATCAAGTGGCATTACTTCCGAGGTCCCAGTTACTCACTGCAGGCGACCACCATGATGATCAGGCCTGGGGACTTCTGACAACAGCCAGTACATGGTGCTCCCCAGGGAGCTCAGACAACAAACCCTTTCTTTTCGGCCAGAAAGAGAGAGAAAGACTGGCCCGGACACTGGTTAGATTTGATCAGTTAGAGCCGAGGAGGGGCTCAGTGGGGAATCTCTGCTTTGAGAAATTTGCATGAGATGGCCAAAACTGAAGATGGTTTCAAACATTAACTCCAGAGGATCTCCTGCTCAGAACTAATTCAATTCAGAAGCTTCAGGACAAGTTTTGCAAAGATTGTTAGCAACTAGTTCTGAATATTAATGGGGATTTTAAACACATTTAAGCAATGTACATATGCTTATGATATTAGAAACAGATACATCCTTTTTTAATTAAAATGTTCACTATAATTTTGATAAGGAAGTGGAACCCCTGAAAGTAATAGATTCCAATTGGCTTGAATTCCTAACCCCGACAATTGTGTAAAGAATTTTCGGTTGGAAGGAATAGTTTTACCCTTTCATTCAGGATCAATCCATCCCTGCATTTCTCACTATTTTCCCCTTCCTCTTTCATCCCCAGAACACAACTGGATAAAGTCAATGGGCATATACAGGAGCAATAGAAGTGATTTGGGGTTGCTCTAGCAAGAAACCTACATTGAATTGATGGCCTGTGTCACCAGATTCAAATGTTTCAGTAACTCACATTTATATAGGACCTTTCATCTTTATAAAGCACATCCCAAGGGACTTCAGAAATGGAAGTAAATGGAGAACAGTATCTCCAAACTAAAACAAGGAGAAATCAGCTGAGTTGAGCCAAAGACTGGCTGAATAAATAACTGGGACAGAAAGTGATAAAGGACGTGAAAGGTGAAAGGTGGGTCTAAGTTAGTGAGCATGCTGAAGAGAGGGGAGAGCTGGCTGTCTATAGTACTTGGGGTGATGGGAAAGTGGAGCAGACCAGATGCCAAGGTCGCAGTGTACGGAGGGAGCTTTTCGGCTGGAGAAGGTTGCAGTGAAAAGCATGAGGAAACCCTGTGGAGATTCAAGGACAAATGTTAATTTGTTAGAGGACAAGAAGCATCAGAATTTGTTGGGAACACCAGGGATGGGAATGACAGATGAACGAGATTTCGTGTACTTGTAATATTTCTCCATTTATCTTTTCTTCCCACTGACACTTTTTGCCCTGTGTACTGACACTGACAGGGGTTCAGGACATTGTTAGGATGCCAGAGCAGACTGCCAGGTTTATGTTAAAGACAAAAAAAATGCAGATGCTGGAATCCAAAATAGAGAGGTAGAAGGCTGAAAGAACACAGCAAGCCAGGCAGCATTAGGAGGTGCAGAAGTCGACGTTTCAGGTGTAACCCTTCTTCAGGACTGGCTGAATGGGATGGGTTAAGTAACATCTTTTAGAAATAGACAAAATGTGAAATCCCAGGGACTCTTACATGGTATAGGAACAGAATGAGGCCATTCAGCCCATTGAGTCTGCTCGACTATCCGATCATGTTTGATATGTTTCTCAACTCCATTCTCCTGCCTTCCCTCTGTAACCCTTGATCCCCTTACTAATCAAGAACCGATCCATCTCTGTCTTAAATATACTCAACGGCTTGATCCCCAAGACCCTGCGTGGCATTGAGTTCCACAGATTCCCCACCCTCTGGCTGAAGGAATTGTTCCTCATCTCAGTTCTAAAGGGTCATC
>NW_025204597.1:7667-9613 GCF_004010195.1 Chiloscyllium plagiosum | reverse complement strand
TTGAATACTGTGAGTCTCTGAAATTTCTCCAATATCTTTTCTCTAAGATATTAATCACTTTTAAGTTCTTCATCCTTTTTGCCCCTTGATCACTTCTATTTCTGTTATATAAATTGTTGCTTCTGTTACAAAGCTGACACAAAATACTTGTTCAACATTTCTATCATTTTCTAATTCCCCAAAATAATTTCTCCCATCAGTACTTCTAAGGAAGCATAGCTTACTTTATCTACTCTCCTTTTTCTAAATGATAAATGCTAACACTCTCTGTTTAAATGTTTCTCATTGTTAGATGTTGGGATTTTGTCATCCAATATGGCCCAGTGGTTAGCACAGGTTCAATCCCAGCCGTGGGTGACTGTCTGTGTGGAGTTTGCACATTCTCCCCATGTCTGCAAGGATTTCCTCTGGGAGCTCCAGTTTCCTCCCACAACCCAAAGATGTATAGGCTAGCTGAATTAGCCATGCTAAATTACCCACAGTGTTAGGTGCATTAGTCAGAGGGAAATGGATCCAGGTGGGTTACTCTTCGGAGGGTCGGTGTGAACTTGTTGGGCCGAAGGGCCTTTTTCCACACTGTAGGGAATCTAATTTAATCTAAAATAGCAGTACTGGACATCTCTGCACAAGTTCTTTAGGCTAGTGTCCAAGGCCCAAGCGTCTCCAGCTGCTTCTTCAAGTGGGGATATTGGAATAAAGAACAAAGAAAATTACAGCACAGAATCAGGCCCTTTGGCCCTTCAAACCTGCACACATCCAGATCCTCTATCCCTGCTCATTCATGTATCTGTCTAGGTACATTTCAAATGATGCTATCATGCCAGCCCCTATCACTTCTGCTGGCAACATGTTCCAAGCACCCATTACCCTCTGCATAAAGAATTTTACAAGCATATCTCCCTTAAACGTTTCCCTGCTCACTTTGAACTTGTAATTGAGTTCCCCACTCTGGGAAAAAGCTTCTTGCTATCCACCCTGTCTATACTATATCTCTCATGATTTTGTAGACTTCAATCAGGTTTCCCCCACACCCCCACCAAACTCCATCTTTCTAATAATCCTAATCTAGTCAAGCTCTCTTCATAGCCAGTGCCCTCCATACCAGGCAAAAGCATGGTGAACCTCCTCTGTACCCTCTCCAAAGTGTCCACATCCTTCTGATAATGCGGCGACCAGAACTGTATGCAGTATTCCAAAGGTAGCCAACTAAAGCCATGTACAACTGTAACATAACCTACCAACTCTTGAACTCAATACCCCGTCTGATAAAGGAAAGTATCCCATATGTCTTCTTGACCATTCTATCGATATGCGTGTTACCTTCAGGTACAATGGACCTAAACACCCAGATCCCTCTGTACATCAATTTTCCCCAGGGCTTTTCCATTTACCGTATAGTTCATTCTAGAATTGGATCTTCCAAAATGTATCATCTCGGAGAGATAGCAGATGGATTGAACTCCACCTGCTATCTCTCCGCCCAACTCTCCAATCTATCTATATTCTGTTGCATTTTCTGACAGTCCTCTTCACTACCTGCTACTTCACCATTTTAGTGTTATCTACAAACTTGTTAATCAGACCACCTGTACCTTCCTCCAGAGCATTTATGTATATCACAAACAACAGTAGTCCAGCAAGGATCCCTATGGAACACCCACTGGTCACAGTTCTCCATTTCGAGAAACTCCCTTCCACTACTACTCTCTGTTTCCTGTTGCCCAGCCAGTTTTCTATCCATCTGGACGCCATGCGACTTCACTTTCTCCATCAGCCTACCATGGGGAGCCTTAGCAAATGCCTTGCTGAAATTCATGTACATGACATCTACAGCCCTTCCCACAATCAACTTTGTCACTTCTTCAAAGAATTCTACTAAGTTGGTAAGACATGACCTTCCCTGTACAAAACGATGCTGCCTATCACTGATAAGCCCATTTTCTTCC
>NW_025204597.1:0-7184 GCF_004010195.1 Chiloscyllium plagiosum | reverse complement strand
AAGATTTGAATGCAGTTGTAACGAGGAATATGATTTGACTGAAACCATGCGATGCTTCTTTTACGTTACATTTCTCATTTCTGATCTGTTCACTGATGGAGCTGTGAATGAAATTTGGAAACACAATGGATTAAAAGTGGGAAAATCTTTGGTTGAATATATTTGGTACTAAGTTTACAAAGTGAAGTGTTCTATTAGGGTTAAATAGATGCGACTTCTTGGAAAACATGAAAATAATAGACCGCGATGGGAATTCAAATAATTGTTCCACAGTCATATAATGTTTCCTTAAATAATATTTTTTGGAGTGATTAATCTTCCAGCAATATTCGAACAGGCTGTAGGACATGATTACTCTAATTAAATATCTCAATGTCAATCAGGATGGATATCGAACGAGACTGGTTACCACTGTTTCACCTCTGAAAGGTTGGATGTCTGGTTCTGAGTTCTTGATGAATTCACGGCGTCCATTATCCCAATAAATTGCTGAACTCTTGTGAGTATCAAAGCCAAGAGACAGATCCTTTTGCCTCAGTTGACTGTGCTGGGATCTGGTCTGTGTGGGCTTTCCCTCCTGCAGAAAGTTGTCATGAGTCAAGTGAAGGATCTCTTATCTTCAAAAGTTGATCGGTCTTGGGAATTGCATATTTGTGACCATCAATTTAGAGTCGGAATATTCATTTCAATGAGATGCTGTAAGAAGGGGAGGAGTTGACTATACTGGGGAGTTAGGTGTGTGTTAGGAGCTCCATTTTCTGTTATTCATTCAATGTAAGTGGGTGTGACTTCCTCGGCCAGTAATTACCATCCATCCACATCAGAGTCACCAAGTTGTCGTACATTTGGAGTCACTTGTAGGCCAGGCCATGGTAGGATGAAAGATTATCTTCTTTAAGGAACATCTGTAAAGGAGATGGGGTTTTTTTCATGACAGTTGACAACAGTTTAATTGTTACCATTAAACTGTAAAGTCCAGATTTTTATTGAACTCAAATTTCATTGTCTGCCATAGCAGGCTTTGAGTCGAGAGTGTGGTGCTGGAAAAACACAGCAGGTCAGGCATCATCCGAAGAGCAGGGGAATCGACGTTTCATACAAGAGCCCTAGATCAGGAATGAGTCCTCAAGCCTCTCGACTCTGATCTCCAGTATCTGAAGTCCGCACTTTGTCATAGTAGACTTTGAACCCAGCATCACAAAACATGACCCAGGTCTCTGAATTAATAGTCTCATATGATAAGACCATTCAGCCATCATCTCCCCTACTGTTTTGCATTGGACTGAATACTCAGAAGCAGTCTCTGATACCAATCAATGGCACAATGTATAGCTCTCCCAGAACAAGCTGGGGTACAATTCTAGTGACATCCATGGAGAGTGCTGTTTAAAGTATGGGGGTTCCTAGCCCCAGCTTCTGCTACAAATCTGGGAGAAGGATCTGTATTCACAAGGAGAACTGCAGGAGCCTGGACATCAGGCAGGAAGCTTTGTTTCATCTCGTAATTTCCAAACCGGAAATTTGCAATGACCAAAGCTATATAAATTCAGATTTTAGTTGAATGGGGGCTGTGGTGTACAATCTTTATGTTTGTGTGAGGACTCCCTACCAAATATTAACATTCTTCTGATTGCAACTTGGGAAATGGTGGTTGGATTCCCTGCTGAAAATTTCTATACTTCAGATTGTCATTATATCAAATCTTGTACAAGTGCGGGCGGGGGTTAGGGTGGTGGGGAGCTGGCAGGGGTAGCAGTTCAATGCCTACTCATTTCTTCATTGTCATTACAGAGGGCGTCCATTCCTGAATACTGGAAGGATTCACTGCCCTCTAGCATAGTTACACAGTGTGGATGTGCCATTCCAGAAGTAATCCGAGCTGTGGAGACTCCACAAATGAGTGCAGAAATTTTGTAATCAATGTCCGTGTTCTGTGTCTCTCATTCTTTATTGAACCAGAGTGGTTTTGTGTTGATGTTGTGGTCTTATGAGTAACTCCAGCCAATCAGAGTAATCTGTAAAGCAGAAGAAATTAATTACTGATTAATCCAAAAATACTGAGTACACATCATGTTCCTGGGTGTTATTTGAACCTCATGTGATTCCCTACATTTTTGAAAAGTAAATATATTTCATTTGACAGTGTCAACTATCATGGTTCGGCCGATATGACATACAAACTTCTTTGTGCTAAAACCGTCAGGTGCAGAGAATATTTGATCAGTAACTTCATGTCTTTTATCTTTCTTTCTTTCTCTTATAGTTAGTATCGAGGCGATTGTATTCTTGTCTAGGGACAAGTGCGGTCTTTCAAGATGCACCACTCACTATCTGTTGCGATGGCTGTATCTGATCTCCTGTTCATTATTTTTGACGTCATACTTATTGAGTTTTCATCCTATTTAAATCCCCGGTGTTTCCTGAGCATTTCTCCTGTTTGTAGCATAAACGTGGTCCTTATCGACTTTGCAATTGATTGTTCTGTCTGGTTCACTGTCGCTTTTTCTTTTGATCACTTTGTCGCCATTTGCTTTCATCAGATGAAACCTCAGTATTGCACAGAACAAACTGTAAAGAGAGTTTTGGCAAGAATTTGTATTTTCTTTTCAATAAAGAACATTCCCAACTATTTTCGACTTAAACTGGAAGGATAATCAACAATGTTCCATGGTATTGTTACACCAGTCACAGTTATTTTAATGAACCTTTGTGGGTGAGTTTTAAATATATTTCATCATTTTTAACACCACTGCTTCCATTCATTTTGATTCTTTTTCTCAATGTTCTAATGTCAGACACATCATCGATGCCAATAAGGTGCGTAAGGGACTGAGGGGTCAGAAAATAACAGAGAATGACCCAGAGATAGAGAGCAGAAAGAATGCTGTGACTATACTTTTCGCTATATCTGGCGGCTTCATACTGCTCTGGCTCGTGTATATTCTATATATGTATGATACTGGTTATTATGTGGATGATTTTTATCTCTTTCAACAAGTTGCGGATATGCTGCGGAACCTCAGTTGCTACACCAATTCACTAATTTATGTGTAACTGAGAAAAAAATTAAAGCCCAGTTAAAGTATGCAGTAAAATATCCAGTTATAAAATTTATTCAATTGGTGAATAAATCCATGTAGCTGAAAACGTGTTGCTGGAAAAGCGCAGCAGGTCAGGCAGCATCCAAGGAGCAGGAAAATCGACGTTTCAGGCATGAGCATTCTCCTGCTCCTTGGATGCTGCCTGACCTGCTGCGCTTTTCCAGCAAGACATTTTCAGCTCTGATCTCCAGCATCTCCTCTCCTCACTTTCTCCTAATAAATCAATGTAATTGAGCACCAACATGGGAAGCAGCAGATAATGGAACGAAGAGTCCACGTGAGGAATGGACCAAAAAGAGAAGGGAAAGCAGCAATATGATAACACTCATGGGCAAGGACAGCCTCCATCTGAGGAACAAAATGAGAGAGACTGCAGGAGTACAGCCAGTGCAGAGTGCTGTTTGCAAGGACCAACAGTCAGAAGAAAGCTGAACAACACAAATATAACCAAAAGAGGGTTTAGGTATGCTCAAACAAAAAAATTATCCGCAGCAATCAGTTCACAGCAAGTGACCCGGATACAATAAAAAGACCTGGAGGAAAGGATCATCATTCACTGCTGGGTGGACAGTAACATCAGGCCTCTGCCCCCTCTTCCTCATGGAATTCTCTGATCCACACAGCTGGAGAAAAGTTTCAACTCCATCTTTTGATTACAAATGTATTTTCAGCAAAATTTGTCTAGCTCCATTCAGCTCCCCCTGGCCTGATACTGATATTACTCTCTTTCTTTACTCATTATATTCCACAAATCAGCTGCTGTGTTGATGGGGGTATCCAAGGCCCAATCAGAGGGCTCAGTAATAGTTCGGATCTAAAGGTCGGGAATCGGATGTGGGAGATGAACCGATGTCCTCATACTTCCGTGAAAACGTTTTGTGGCTTTTACAAACAGCACTGAGCTCAGTGGGAACTGACTCGGGATAAAGCCTGTTTGCTTGTGTCTTCAGAATGGACCCTGAGGTCAATTCAATCCACATCATCACCAAGGTTATTGTTTCCTTCAGTAAACCAGTTCCTAACCCCATCCCCCTGCCTCACAGCTCATTATCGGGAAAACAGTCATTTATTCCATTGTTTCCACCTGAAAACCAGCTCATAAACCCATCCCCCAGGCTCACAGCTCATCATCGGGGAAGCACAGTCATTGATTCTATTGTTACCTCTGGCCCTTGTTTTCCAGCACCATATCAGCCTGACACCATTATGCAAACTCCATGCATTTACTTTGTCTAAATTTCATCCAACCTCCTGGATTGCTTTTTCAACAAAATCCATTTCCTGACCACAGTGACCCACACAGACATGTTGTCCTCCAAATTGTCAAATTTACATTCTCACTCTTTACAAGATGTTTCAAAGTCACCCATTCATTTCTTTGCTTTTTTTGAATGGTATAAATCATGTTTTGTAAAATCTCTATGAAAATGTTAAATGTTGTGTTACAGTGTAATATTAGCAGATGGTGTGATAGTCAAAGACATGATAGATTTCATAGAATTAAGTCATGGAGCCATCGAGTCAAAGAGACATGCAGCACGGAAACAGAGCCTTCAGTCCAACCTGTCCATGCCGACCAGTTGTCCAAACGTAATCTAGTCCCATTTGCTAGCACTTAGCCCATTTCCCTCTAAACACTTCTTATTCCTATACCTATTCAGATGCCTTTCCATGTTGGAATTGTATCAATCTCCAACACTTCCTCAGGCAGCTCATTCCATACACACACCACACTCTGCGTGAAATTCTTACCCCCGAGGTCCCTTTCAAATTTTCCCCACTTACGCTAAGCCTATGCCATCCAATTATTCTCCCCCCAACCCCAGAGGAAATGCTTTATATGTTCACCTTGTCAATGCCCGTCATGATTTTATAAACATCTATAAGGTCTCCCCTCAGCCTCTGACACTCCTGGGAAAACAGACCCAGCCTAGTTAGCCCCTGCCTTTAGTTCAAATTCTCCAACCATGGCAACATCCTTGTAATTTTTTTCTGAACCCTTTCAAGTTTAACAACATTTTTCCTCTCACAGGGAGACCACAACTGAACGCACTTCACATTTATCTAAAGTCATCATTGGCCTCTCCTAAGCCCATTGGCCCATCTGATCAAGGTCACATTGTAATCTGACATAAAATTCTTCACCCTACAGTCCTTTGCTTTTTCACCCATGTTTGTAGATGATACAAGTATTTCTAGTGGGGGCTCGCAATTTCCTCCCTCCCTTCCTGTAGTGTTCTGGGATACTCTTGTCTGGTCCTGGGGATTTATCTACATTTATGTTTTCTTAGACTTCTAGCACTTCCTCTTCCATCATGTAAACTGTTATCAAAACATAAATCCTTACTTCCCTGAGATGTCTAGTTCCCATTCATTTCTCAACAGTTACAACAGTTTCCTGATGCAAAATATTTATTTAATATCTGTCCCATCTCCACAACTTCAATGTAAAGGCAACCTCGTTGATTATAAGAGGAGCGTACCCTCTCTCAATTTGCTCTCTTGCTCTTAATGGATTTTTAGAATCATTTAAAAAAAATTCAAATCTTATCTGGCATTCCATCTCATCCCGTCTTTGCCTTCATGATTTCCTTCCTAAGAGTACCACTAACACTCTTTAAACTCGTCATGTGATTCAGTCGATCACAGTTGTCTGTATCTATCATATAATTTTTAAAAATTCTTGACAACAACTTAATTAACTGTGTTCATCCATTGTTCCCTAATCTTACCAGAGCTGCCTTTCACTCTAACAGTAACACTATGCTTCTGAACTGTCATTCTCACACGACTGAAGGCCTCCCATTTTCGAACAGTTCATTCCAATCAACTTCTCAAAGCTCATTTTTACACCCTTAAAATGTGCCTTACTCCAATTAAGATCGTTAACTTTTGTGGAAGGCTTATTCATTTTCATTGCTGTTTTATAACTGATAGTATTATGATCATTAGTGCCAAAGTGTTCCCCGACTAACACTTCAGTCATTTGCCTTGCTTTATTTCCTAAAATCTGCTGTATAGCTCCATGCCTCAGTGGTTCACACTGTTGCCTCAAAGCAGGAGAGAACCACATTCGATTCTCCCCTGCAGCGATGGAGATTCTGTGGGGTTTGCCCATTCTCCCTGTGTCTGTGTGGGTTTCTGTTTTTCTTCCACTGTCTAAAGATGCGCAAGTTAGTTTGGTTGGCCAGTACACCAAAGTATCACGTGATGTGCAGATTAGATGTGCTAGCCATGGGAAATATAGAATAGGGGTATTGGTCCAGGTGGGATCGTCTTCCAAGGTTAGCTTGGGACTTGTTAGGCTGAAGGAGCTGCTTCCACTCTGTAGGGATTCTATGAAGTTTAGGTTTTGCTCCTTCTCCAGCTGGAACATTAATTTACTGATAAGGAAAATTTTCTTGAACACATTTGAGAATTTCTTCATGATCCAAACCTTTAACACTTTGGTAGGCCCAGTCTGTGTTTGGAAAGTGAAAATCCCCTACTTTTGCAACCTTCGTATCCTTACATATATTTGAGAGCTCAAAGTATATGCTTCTGAACTTCCTTCTGACTGTTGGGATGCCTACAGTCCAATCCCATGAAGATGACCATCCCTTTGTTATTCCTAATTTCAATGCATAGATTATCACCAAAAGCTCCCTCAGTAATAGTTACACTAAGTAGAGTAGGAATGTTTTCCTGGATCAAAATGTTCCAGCTGGAGACGGAGCAAAACTAGAACTTCATCGAAACCCCACAGTGTGGAAACAGGCCATTCAGCCTAACAAGTCCACAGCAAACGTTGGAAGAGGATTCCACCTGTACCAATACCCCTATCCTATATTTTCCATGGCTAGCACACGTAATCTGCCATCTTGTCTTGCTTCTCTCCATATCCTTCCCGTAACATTTAAAACCAGGAACATTGAGCAGCCTGTCTTGTCCTGGCCTCAACCAGCTTTCAGTAATAACTACAACAACCCAGTCCCGTATTCCCATACATGCCCTGAGTTCATCGGCCAGACCTGTAAGACCTCTTGCTCTGGAATAAAGTCAGTTTAATTTGTTTGAATTATTTGGTTCTCTGACTTGCTCCTG
>NW_025204596.1:0-9612 GCF_004010195.1 Chiloscyllium plagiosum | reverse complement strand
GGGAGAGAAGGGAGCAGATTGCTGGGGCCCTGGTGGATATATTTAATAATTTGCTGGCCACAGATGAAGTGCCGAATGACTGGAGGATAGCGAATGTTGTTCCTTTGTTCAAGAGCAGAAGGGATAGGCCAGGTAATTACAGAACAGATCATCTGACAGCATTGGGAGGGAATTTATTGGAAACAATTCTGAGGGACACGATGAATCAACATTCAACAGGACAGGAATACATTAGGGATTGTCTGTATGGATTAGGTAGAGGACTGTCCTCTGATATTAGTGAGGGCTGTGCAGATGATGTGGTTTACATGGAGTTCATTAAGGTCTTTGACAAAGGTTCCACATGGAAGGCTGTTCCAAAAGGAAAGAGCCCATGGGATCCAAGGCAAGTTAGTAAATTGGATCCACAATTGGTGGAGAGTTTCTTTCACGATTGGAAGCCTTTGCCCAGTGGGTGTACCACAGGGACCTGTGCAGGAACCATTGCTGGTTATTATGTACATTAATATCTCGCATATGAAAGTAGAAGGTATCATTAGGAGGTTTGCAAATGACATGAAAGGTGAGAGAGTTGGCCACAGTGAGGGGGATGGTCTCAGGCTGCTGTCTGATATTGATCAGATGATAAACTGAGGAGAGTAATGGCAAATGGAGTTTACTTCTGATTACTTTTGGAAGTCTAATAAGGTAACGATATCCATCATGAATTGTAGGTTCTCCTTAAGTACTGAGGAACACATGGACGTTGGTGGACATGTCCCTGGATGTCTGAAGGTGTCAACATAGGCAGACAGGGTGGGGAAGACAGCTGAACTGGGAGGAGGAGGGGACCCACACCCTGGTGGTGAGAGTTGCTGGAACTGGTCGAGAGGATTTAAACTTGTTTGACAGGGTTATGGGACCCCAAACAGTCGTAAGGCCAGAAAGAAGTTTGAGGCTGGTACAGACGTTCTAGACAGCAATATAAATAGAAACGGCAAGCAAGAACATAGCCGAACATGAGAGAAAATTGATTAATTAAACTGCATTTATTTCAATGCAAAGTGCCAGACAGATAAGGCAGGTGAACCCACAGCATTGATGGGAACATGGGACTGGGATACCATAAGTAATACAGAAAATCAGCTAAGGACGGGCAGCTTAATGTTCTAGGGGACAGATGCTACAGGAAGGATAGAGCAGGAGGCAAAACAGGAGGAGAGGTGGTGGTTTTGATTGGGGGAAACATCACGGCAGTACCTAGAGAGAGTACTCATGCAGGATTGCACAGTTAAGCGATATTAGTGGAACTGAGAAACAAAAATATGTCATCAATTTGCTATGATTGTACTACAGCAATAGGCAATGGGAGATGAATGAGCAAATATATCAGGAGATCTCAGATATCAGTTAGAATAATAGGGTTGTAACGGTAGAGGTTTTTTAACCTTTCCAAACCTGGACTGGGATTGCTACTGTGTTACGCATTTGGATGGAAGGAATTTGTTAAGTGTGTTCCAGAAACTCCCTGTCATTATGTAAGTGGCCTAACTGGAGAAAGGGGCTAAACCTGACCTTTCCTTGGGAAAGAAGGTCGGGAACGGGACTGAGGTGTTAGTGGGGGAGCACTTTGGAAAATCATCACAATTGCATTAGTGTGAAAATAACGATGAAAAAGGACAGGCCTCGTCCACAATTTCAAGTTATACAATGGAGCAAGATAGTATTAGACATGAATTTTTAAAGTAGATTTGGGGAGGCTATTTGCAGGTAAAGGGATGTCTGGCAAGTAGGAATATCTTAAAACCTAGATAAAAGGACCGTTCAGCACCAGCATGTTCCTGTTAGTGTGCAGCTCAATTCTGACGGGATTAGGCAACACTGGATGAGTTTCGAGGTTCTGGTCAAGAAAAAAGTGGGCACATGTCAGATAAAACAGGCTGACTCAAGTGAATCCCTTCAGGAGCATCGGGGCTGTGAAAATAAACTGAGGATGGAAATCAGGAATGCAAAAAGGGGACATGAGATAGCTTTGGCAGAGAAAGTTAAAGATAATCCAAAGAGATTCTACAAGGGTATTAAGAGTAAAAGAAGAGCTAGGTATCCTAAATGATCAATGAAGCCAACGATGTGCGAAACGACAATTTCTGAAACTAATATTTCACTCTGGAGCTTACTGTGGATAAACACTGGGGTGCGCAGGGAACAAAACAGTGTTTGGCCTGACCACTATTGGAATACTGTGTGGAATTCTGGTCTCAATGCCATCGGAAGGATGTTGTGGAACATGAAAGTGTTCAGAAGAAATGACCAAGGATGTTGCTACGGTTGGAGGGTTTGCGCAACAGGGAAAAGCTGAATAGGCTGGGGCTGTTTTCAACTGAACATGGGAGGCTGAGGAGTTACCTGATAAAGTTGTTTAAAATCACGATGGTCATCGATAGGGTGAATCGACAAGGTCATTTCCCCAGGCGAGGAAAACTTTTCAAAGGGACCTAAAGGACAACTAATTCCTGCAGACTGAATGGAATAAGCTGTCAGAGGAATTAGTGGAGGCTGATAGAAATACATTTAAAAAGCATGTGGATGGGTATATGAATAGGAAAGGTTTAGAGGGATATTGGCAACATTCTGGCAAATGTGACTAGATACGTCGTGCAGAAGTTGGTCCGAAGGATCTGCTTCTGTGCTATACATCTCTATGACTCAATGTCTTGAAATGATTCCACCTTATAGAAAAGGAGGTGCTGGAGGGTTTAAAACAGGAAGGTAGATAAATCCCCAGGACCTGATCAAATGTATCTCAGGACATTGTGGGAAGTTGGTGAAGACATTGTAGGGCCCCGAGCAGAGATATTTGTACCATAGAGAGCGATGTGTGATAGGCTGGTAGACTGGAGGGTGGCATTGTTGACAGTGAAGAAGGTTTCCTAAGATTACAAAAGCATCCTGATGAAATGTGTGAACGGCTGAAAAACCGTAGATGGAGTTCAGTCTGAATAAATGCGCAGGAGTGCATTTGGTACAACAAACATGAGCAGGGCTTGTACAATTAATGGTAGGACCTTCGGTAGTGTTATCGAACAGAGGGACCTCGGGGTTCAGCTACATAATTCTTTGAAGTTTGCAACATGGAGAGACAGAGCTGAAAATGTGTTGCTGGAAACGCGCAGCAGGTCATACAGCATCCAAGGAGTCAACCAACCCAACCACCCCGTAGCCCAACACTTTAACTCCCCCTCCCACTCCACCATCGCCAGACCATGGCAACACGACGGTTGGAGGAAGTGCCCTCACCTTGACCTCCCTCCACCTATCGCATTTCCAACGCCCCTCCCCCAAGTCCCTCCTCCCTACCTTTTATCATAGCCTGCTGGACACACTTTCCTCATTCCTGAAGAAGGGCTTATGCCCGAAACGTTGATTCTCCTGTTCCTTGGATGCTGCCTGACCTGCTGCGCTTTTCCAGCAACACATTTTCAGCTCTGTTCTCCAGTATCTGCAGCCCTCACTTCCTCCTCGAACATGGAGAGACTGAATGGCTAAAAAAAGGTGCTTGCCGCACTTGCTTTCATTGCTCAGTCCTGTGGATATAGGAGTTGGGAAATCACATTGAGATTGCACAGGCCATTGTTGAGTCCTCTTCTGGAATACTGTGTCCAGTTCTGTTCGCCCAGTTGCAGGAAAGATATTATTAAGTTGGAGAGTGTTCAGATGAGATTTACTGGGATGTGGCTGGTTATGGAAGTTTTCAGTTATAAAGAAGGGCTGGTTAGGTTGGTATTTATTCATTGAAAACTGAATGTTAACAGATGACGTCATAGAAGTTTATAAAATAATGAGGGGGATAGATAGAGTTCATGGGAGTTGTCTTTTCCCATGGACAGGGCAGCTTCAAGACTAGGAGCTACATTTTTAATTTTAAGAGGAGAGACATTTAAAAAAAAAAAGACATGGGAGGCACATTGTTACACAGAGGGTGGGTTGTGTGTGGAATGAACTTCCCAAGGAAGGCGTGAACATGGGGACAATTACAATGTTTAAATACATTAGGATTAGGAAAGGAATAGGAAAGGTTTGAAGGGATATGATCCAGGAACAGGCAGGTTGGACGAGATCAGTTTTAGAGTAAGGTTAGCGTTAACCGAACAGTGCAATATGACTCTCTGACTATGAATGTAATGTTGTGTCATTAAGTAAGAAAGGTTGCAAGAGAAAGCCAGGAACCTACAGACTGATGAGCCAGACAGCAGGGTCGGTCAGATGTTGGAGTAATTCTGTGAGGTAGGACTTACATGCATTTGGAAAGACAAGGACTGATTACAGATGCTTTGTGCATGGGAAAACATGTCTCACAAACTTGACTTGAGTTTGTTCAAGATGTGACCAAGAAGATAGACAAAGGCAGAGCAACAGATGTTGTTTCTGGCTTCACCAAACCCTTGGTCAGGGTGTAGCATGATACATTGGTTAGAAAGGGTAGATCACAAGGAATCAGGGAGAGCTAGCCAACTGGATACAAAATGGGATGACAGGGGGAGAAAGAGTGGGAGAAGGTTGTTGTTCAGACTGGAGACCACTGACCAGCAGTGTGCTGTAAGGATTGGTGTTGGGAACACTGTTGTACACCATTTACCTAACGATTTGAGAGAAAATATAGGAGTCACTGTTAGTATGTTTGTGGATACCAAGAATAGTGGAAGAATGGGTAGGGAATATAGTTATCGAAGGGGATGTTAATCAACTGGGCCAGTGGACCAAGGAATGAAAGGTGTAGATTAATTCAGGTGTTGGATTTTGTTAAGCCAAGCAGGGAGGACAAATACAGTTAATGGTAGGGCCCTGGGCAGCGTTGTCGAATAAAGAGAGACTAAGGGGTACAGTTACATTGTTCCTTGGAATTGGCATTGAATGGGGACAGGGTGGGTAAAGCAGCGCTTGGCACACTTGCCGTCATTGGTCAGAGCATTGAGTACGAGTTGGAGATATGTGTAACATTGTCGTCAATATTTCTCCTGGGCAGAGGAGGCCACGGGGTGACCTTATAAATGTTTATGAAACCATGCGTGCCCTAAATAAGGTGAATTGCCAAGGGTAGGTGAGTCCAAAGCGAGAGGCATTAACGTGAGGTGAGAGAGCAAGAATTTAAAGAGGGAGCTGAGGGGCAACATTTTCCACAGAGGATGGTGCATAGACAGAATGGAAATGGTAAAAACAAGTACAATTTCAACATGGAAAAGACACTTGGGCAGGTACATGGAGAGGAGATGATTTGATGGAATATGGGCCAATCACAGGCAAATGTGACTAATTCCATTTCAGAAACCTCGACCGAAGAGTCATGAAGCACAGAAACAGACCCTATGTCTCCAGTTGTTGGAGGAGGAGACTATCTAGATAAGGCATGTTGTAGAGACTAAAGCAAGTTACAGCGATATGGATGGTCGTCTGAACTGGAGGCTTCAAATATGTGAATTAATTGGTGAGAGGGGAGGAGATGACAGAGGTAGGAATTCTTATAGAAGTTAAAATGATTGAAGACACTGGTCCACAAGACATGCCATCGATACAGTGTTGGAGAGGGAATAGAAAGATCCCAGGCAGCATTAAAACCTTCTCGTGGGAGGCCTGCTTTCCCCTCTGTTATCCTGATGCTCACCAAGACACCACATGCCTGGATTGAAAACTGGGAACTCCTGATACTGTCTCAGTACAACAAAACTTAAAGTAAATGTGGTGAATGAGCCTGGGGTGTGTCTGTACTGTGCTCCCCCTCCAGCACTATATCTATGTCATGTCTTGCTAGCTGATGTTTGGAGCCCTCTCATTGCTCTCTGCTCTGTGCACTGGAGTGATCTTACCTGGCGGCAGGATTTATTGAAGGCTGCCGACCTCCCTGACCTTTGTCTCTTTGGCTGACCAACAATCTTTCCAACCAGCAGTTGGCAAGTCCATTGAGTCAGTAACTCCCTATGTACCTGGAGAAGACACAGAAATAGGCAGAATGGGAAATTAGACTGATGCTATGAGGGTTACACATGGAGAATGGCACTGAGCCCCACAGAGATCTGCACATCCACACTAACAAGAATCTTTCCATTGACCAAGTACTCAGCCTTCCTGTTATTCTTCCCAAAGTACATCAGCTCACATTTAGCTGCATTGAACTCCATTTGCCGCATCTCACCCAATTCTGCAGTTTATCCAAGTCCCCCTGCAACCTGTAACATTCTTCCACACTGTCCACTACTCACCGAATTTAGTGTCTTTGGCAAATTTACTAATCCATCCACCTATGCCTTCATCTAAGTCATTTGTAAAAATGACAAACAGTAGTGATCCTAAAACAGATCCTCGTGGCACATCACTAGTAACTGGACTCCAGTTGAATATTTTCCGTCAACCACCACTCGCTGCCTTCTTTCAGAAAGCCAGTTTCTAATCCAAACTGCTAAATCACCCTCAATTCCATGTCTCTGCATTTTCTCCAACAGCCTACCATGTGGAACCTTATCAAAGGCTTTACTGAAATCCATGTACACCATGTCAACTGCCCTATCCTCATCTACATGCTTGGTCATTTTCTTAAAAAACTCAATGACCTGCCCTTGACGAAACCATGTTGACTATCTGAAATCAAATTGTTGTTTGCTAGATGATTATGAATCTTACCTCTTACCTCTTATAATCCTTTCCAAAGGCTTTCCCACAACACTTAATGGTAAGGTCCCAGGGAGTGTTGCTGAACATAGAGACCTTGGAGTGAAGGTACATAGCTCCTTGAAAGTGGAGTCGCAGGTAGATAGGATAGTGAAGAAGGCGTTCGATATGCTTTCCTTTATTGGTCAGAGTATTGAGTACAGGAGTTGGGAGGTCATTTTGTGGCTGTACAGGACATTGGTTAGGCCACTGTCTCCTTCCTATCGGAAAGATGTTCTGAAACTTGAAATGGTTCAGAAAATATTTACAAGGATGTTGCCAGGGTTGGCGGATCTGAGCGACAGGGAGAGGATGAATAGGCTGGGGCTGCTTTCTCTGGACCGTCGGATGCTGAGGGGTGAACTTATAGAGGTTTACAAAATTATGACCTGCATAGATAGGATAAATAAACAAAGTCTTTTCCCTGGGGTCAGGGAGTCCAGAACTAGAGGGCATATGTTTAGAGTGAGATAGGAAAGATATAAAAGAGACCTAAGGGGCAACTTTTTCACGCAGAGTGTGGTACGTTTATGGAATGAGCTGCCAGAAGATGTGATGGAGGCTGGTCCAATTGCAACATTTAAGAAGCATTTGGATGGGTATATGAATAGGAAAGGTTTGGAGGGATATAGGCTGGGCGCTGGCAGGTGGGACTAGATTGGGTTGGGATATCTGGTTGGCATGGACGGGTTGGACCGAAGGGTCTGTTTCCATGCTGTACATCTCTCTATGACTGTATGTGTAGCGTGTAGTCCCAACACTGACCTCTGTGGAGCTCCCCCATCACCAGTTCCCATCGTGAAAAAGACCTCTTTCTTCACCCTCTCTGCCTTGTGCCAATCAGACAAATCCTCTACCCATGCTCAGCATGTTGTTCTGAATGGGAAATTTCATTTCGCACACACTGCTGGATTTATTTTTCTGTCTGGCTGTAAATAGCAGAGTTTCACCATTACCTTCCCATCAGTAATTCCCTGGAGAAGGTGGTGGTGAGCTACCTTCCTCACCCATTGCAGGCCTTTGGGTGCAGGGACAGACACAGTGCTGGGAGGATGGAGCATGGCTTGGAGGGCACCTTGGAAATGCTGATGTTCCCGAGCACCCGGAGCTAATGTACTTCCAGGTTATAGTGCTTCCGGGTTTGTGAAGTGCTGTTGAAAGAGCCTTCATGTATTCTTGTTTAAACTTCTGACCACCTAAAATCTCTCCCTTTTTAAATTTGTAACCCCTTCAGTTTCTGTAACTCTCCATCTAACTGTACTCAATGACAGCACAGGTTCCCTTCCTTAAATCTCTATAATTACAATGGTTGCATGTGCTAAATTGGCACTTTTCATCCTCCTTATCCATCTCAGGACTTCCATCCCCTACAATCCCACTATTTGGTATGCTCCCATTCTCTGCACCTCCCCATGTCCTGGGGGTCCTTGAACACCACCAGTGCTCCAAAGGTTTATATTCCCTCCAGTTATTGCAAGTCTTCTAACTCTGTAACATCCAACAGTCTCTAGTGCCATACAACTTGCTGGCTCTCAATTTGCCATTTTTGAAGTCTACACATCTCTACAAACAGCTCAGAAAAAGCCCTTTAGACTCTACAAAGCTCTGTCATGAACAAGCCACCATCTCTCTATTTCCTTTACCGCCTTCAGTGTCTGCAACTCTCACTGTATCTTCAAGTAAACTTCGTTATTTGCTACAGGTCTGCCGAGCTCCCCAGAAAACCTGTTCCATCCCATACAGCTCGCTCAATCACTGTAACATCCTCTGGCCCCTCTAATCCTCCTTTTCTCCACTGTCTTCCAGGCACAACAGCAATCCTGTAAGAGAGCAGTGCGGAATGGGATGTTATAAATGTCAGCTGAGGCTTGAGGTCTACCATTACCTCGGAATCACAAGGTGAGAGAACCTGAGAGAGAGCAGCACAGAGCAGGAGAATATTAATCAGTAGCGAGGAACAGGGGGAACTGAGACTTGGAGTTGGAGAAACAGCAGAGCAGGAGGCTCGAAATCAGCACCGAGTCACAAAGGGAGTGACCATGTGAGGGAACAACTTGGAGCAGGAGCTTGAGGCTCACCCACACCTAGGAGGTGACTGCAGCAAAGTGGGAGGATATATATCAGCTCTGAGGATCGAAGCATGGTCGTGCCTGGGAGTCACAGAGACGGTGACCCTCTGAGGGAACACAGTGGAGTCAGAGCTCGAGGATTACACACAAAGGGGAGTCACAGAGACGGTGACCTTGTGAGGGAGCAGAGTGGAGTGGGAGCTGGAGGATTACATGTACCTGGCAGTTACAGAGACGTTGACCCTATGAGGGAGTAGAGTGGAGTGGGAGCTGGAGGATTACACGTACCTGGGAGTCACGGAGCTAACCTTCTGCTGCTGGAGTCTGCCTGCACTGAGTTTGAAAGAAGTGCAAGAGCCATCACAGAAAAGGCTGTAAGCTCATTGGCTGATAATAAACCGTTAATAATAATAATAAATTATTATTATTATTATTATTATTAATTATTATTAATAAATTGCCCTCAGTAAGCCACAGTTGAATAAGGGACTTAACCATATTGTTTTGTCCCGGATGTTAACTTCATTCTAAGTCATTAAGTAAGTTACTCTAGACATGTTGCATTTTACGACATGACCTGACATGTTTGACAGATGGAAAATATGTTCTGTTACATTGGAAAGTCATAGCCCCTGCTGGTGTCCGAGATGAACACTGGGTCTTGGAGATCAGACACTGACTAGAGACTCTGTGATGCTGAGAGTGAGGGGGATAGCGCACACACACAGAACAAATCACCCTGCAGACATGACAGCCGAGAATAAGGAAGGGAATGGGGAATTAGGCAATCGAAGAGAAACAGTCAAGGAATCCAGGAATAGCCTGATGTCCCCCTCCCAATTCAGTTTCCCAGTTTGGAAGGTGA
>NW_025204595.1:0-9612 GCF_004010195.1 Chiloscyllium plagiosum | reverse complement strand
TCAGCACTGGTCACTGTGTCACTGCAGTCATGAAGTTCTGTTAAACTGAAAAACATTATTTTTTTGCCAGTTGACGGTATCTTCAATATGAGGCCGAGACGTTCCCTCCACCAGGACTGTGAGCTGGGTTTTTCTACAGATACTGGTAAGGACATATCCATCTGTGTCAAGTGGTTTGTGAGAATGGTTTCCTCTTGTTGATTCGGCCATCACTTCCCACATTCTGGCTACTGTATAGTTGATGCGTGTCCCTGCTCAGTCAGTGGTGGCCCCGTGGAGACACTCTCGGTGATGGACATTGAACTCCCACACACAGAGTACGTCATGTGCCCTTGTTAACTTAGTGTTTTCGCTGATTTATTTTAACATCAAGGGGAACTGATTTATCACAGAGGGCAGTAGATGTTCATCATAGGTGATTCTTCGACCAACTGTCACCTGCTACCATGAGATTTCCCGGCTTCTGGAATCAATGTTGTGGAATTACACAGTAACACCTTCCCTGACTGCATCCCGCGATGTCTCCACCGCTGGTGGGTCTATCCTGCCGGTGGGCCAGGATCCACTCGGGAATGGTGATGGGCTTCAACTAACATTACCCATCGGGTCTGATTCTGTGATAAGATTGTCTCAGACTCTTTTCTCACTAATCAAAATAAGGAATAAACTGAAAAATGAAAAGCAATCTATCGGAATGGATGTTTTATTCTAAAAGATGAATGATAATTTCAAAACATACATTGGTGGAAATGAATATGGTTTAAAGGCATTAGAGCGGCAGAGCTGCCCGGTATCTGATATGGGGCACACAATATTCGGAACACTTTACACTTAAGTGTGTTATACAAAAGTGAAAAAACTGAGGTAAATGCAATCTCTGAATAAGGACGATATGATATTCATCTTACATCAAACGACCGTGGTATTGGCTAAATCTTATTGTTTTTTTCTGCAAAGAGTCAGTTTACTTGCGTTTGGGAAGAGATTCGAACCTTGAGGCTGAGTAGATCTCACCAATCGTAATGGGCAGAATGGCCTTTATGAGATGGATTTTTAGGACTCTCTCACAGTTCATAACTGACATTTCCCGGAACGTTCTATCCCTGACATGATTTGTGAAAGGACGAATGTTAGTGGATTGAACAAAAGAGAAGGTCCCGAGGAAGTGATCCCGTTCCAGAGAGATCCCGTCAGGCAATTAAATGGGTAAATATGCTTTCCCTGTGTTGTCATTTCTTGAAGACAGAAGATCGCCCACAACTTAAACTAAAAAACAGCAATTTCCCACCTCCTTTTGTCTCAAAGGAACAGAGAGAGGACAGCAACTTTTTCACCCACCAAATTAGGAACTGGAAAGAAGTGACCTACGTCTGCTCTCGGGTGATTGAGTGTGTGGGAATGTCCTCGAAACGTTCTTATGGATGTGTTGCTGTTTGCTTGGGGAGGCAGGGTTTCTACCGGATTACCTCACATTTCTGTGAATAATTAAGAAGTTAACATTTGTTATTTCAGCTCTAATTATTTCAAAAAAATCTCTGAATATAGTGACACATGTGAAAATCTCTCTCTATTCTCATTCAAACTGATAATTCTGCTTCCAGGCTGATGGATAATGTGTTTGTTTTCCTTCCTCACAGTTAACGTAGTGACGATCTACGTCCTGCTTTGTAAAGATTGTGCATTGATTCCATGTATCAGACGTTATCTGTGGGCCATGGCAGTGGCAGACCTACTGGTCATTATCCTCGACCTGATATTGAGACACATTCCCATTCTTTATTATAGCCGGTTTTCTTTCGTGAACTCCATCCCCGTGTGGAATATCCACGCCGTCCTGCTTTATGCGGCCACTGACTGTTCGGTCTGGTTCACTGTCACTTTCACCTTTGATAGGTTTGTGGCCATTTGTTGCCAGAAGCTAAAAAGAAAATATTGCAATGAGAAAACGGCAGCTGTGGTTCTGGGAACAGTGACTGTGCTGAGCTGCTTAAAAAACATTTTCTGGTATTTTATGTTGACAGCTTGGTATCTCCTGGCGAACTCCCCCTGGTTTTGTAAAGCAAGGAGCGATGCTTCTGACTCCCCTGTCTGGTTCACTATCGAGTTACTCCATTACATTCTAACTCCGGCACTTCCATTCCTCCTGATTGTGCTGCTTAATGCCTTAACCGTCAGACACGTTTTAGTGACCAGCAGAGCCCACAGAACGATCCGGGCTCGCACCAATGGGAACGGTCAACGTGACACAGGACTGAAAAATCTAAAGAAGTCCATTATTTTGCTGTTTGTGATCTCGGCCAATTTCATCCTGTTATGTTCAATGTTAATGATTTTTTCTATATGGAAACGGATGTGGTTACTTGGGGATACATCAATATATCTGAATCCTTTTGTGCTGGAATTAGGCTTCATGCTGCAGCTCCTCAGTTGCTGCACAAACACCACGATTTATGCCGCAACCCAGATTATATTCAGACAGCAGCTGAAGAATATTCTGAAATACCCCTTCACCCAAATTCATCAATCAATCAAATTCATTCATTAAAGTTTCCACCCAGGATTGTCTCCTTTCCGTTCAATTGTTTCAGCAATTTATAGGCCAGTGAGCTTAACATGGGCAGTGGGAAAAATTCTCGGATCCATTACGAAGGACATTATAGTGGAGTATTCAGAATCCGACAGAACCAGTATGGATTTTGACAGGAAAATCATGGTTGAAAATATGTTGGAATTTTATGAAGATGCACCCAGTACAGTTGACAAATGGGAGTCAGTCGAAATGGTATGTTTGGACTTTGGAAACGTTTGACAAATTCCTGCAGAACAGATTATTGTGCAAGATTAAAGCGCATGGGATTTGATGGATGTATGGAGTTGGATAGAAAACTGATATATTCAGGCTGTGGTGAAACACGAGGCACAACACGCATAGTGTCTCACGCCCACTGTCCTCCTCTTTCCAAGGAAAGAAAGACCATATGCTGAGGGTTGCCAAGGTAACTATTATTTTTTTTCATTTTCTTTCATTTCATCAATGTCTGTTGGTAATTCAGAGCAGAGGGGATAGAAGCCAGTGCAGTTGCATTCTCATCTTGCAGGATGTGGGACGTAAGGGCTATACTGCTCTGCCTGCTCACTACACCCACGAGATGTGGACCTAAACTCAGCTCCTTACAGACAACGTGGGGGAAATCGAGAGGGAGTTGGATGAGCTTCGGATATTTTGGGAGGCTGAGGGGGTGATAAGGAGAAGTTATGGGGAGGTAGTCACACCGAATTCACAGGATAAATGCAGCTGGGTGAATGTCAGGAGAGGTAAAGGGAACAGGCAAACAGTGCAGGGATCCATGTGGTCGTTCCCCAAAATAATATGTATACCGTTCTGGATACTGTTGAACAGCGTGTTAAGAGGGGAAAGCCTCAGCGGCCAGATTTCTGGCAAAGAGCCTCGCTCTGTGCTTAAGAAGGGAAGAAGCGAGAGTGTTGGTAATATGAAATTCAATCGCGACAGGAACAGACATGAGTTTCTGCAATCGTCAGAAACACGTGGTTGAGAATGGCCTCCATCTCATCTCATCTGCTTCCCACACTCCTGCACTGGACCCCCAACCTTCCTAACGCCAAAAGGACAGAAACCCCTCGTTTCTCCCGTTCCAGCACACAAAGGTCCATATACACCGCACCATCCTCCGCTATTTCATCCACGTAAAAACGAACCATACCAACAGAGATATATTTCTGTCCTTCCCGCTATCAGCATTTTAGCGAGATAAATCCCTTCACAACTCTCTCGTTAGATCCACGTCACTCACCAGTCCACAACCGACTTCTTCTACCTTCCCCTGACACCGCAGAAAATGCAAAATCTGCGCCCAAGCCCCCCATTTCCTCCAGTGATTCTTCCACTTTCCACAGAAACTTACGTGCACCTCCACTAATATCAGTTACTCTGTCAATTGCACCCCATCGTGGTGACAGAACGCCAGCGTGCGGATCATTTCAGAGAATATCTCTGGGACACCAGCACCCACTGCCAAGCACACGATGGCAGAACACTTCAACTCCCTTTCCTAGACAGACAAGGGCATGCAGTTCCTCGGCATCTTTCATCACCAAATCCTTACCACATGACGCCTGAAAAAAGAACGCCTCATATTTCGCCTTGAGACCCTGTCACCACAACAGATCAATGCGGATTAAACCAGTTTCCACATTTCTCCTCCCCCCACTTTATCCCAGTCTCAAACGTCAAACTCAGAACGGCCCTCTTAACCAGTCCACCACGTCTCCTATCTATCCGCTCCCTGACCTATCCTCTTCTCCCCAACTACATTTACCTATCCCATTCCCAAGTTCATTCGCCCCAACCCCAGCCACCTTCCATTTATCTCTCATTTCATCTCCCCAGCCTACGAGCGTCAATGCTGTGAAAGGGCTGATGCCCAAAACTGCGATTCTCCTATTTCTCGGATACTCCCGGACTTGCTATGCTTTTCCAGCTCCACTCTCTCGATTCTGAACTCCAGCAACTGAAGCTATTACATTCTCCTCGATAGGAAGATATACAGGATTTGATGTTTGAAAACCAAGTAAGCTAGGTGTCAGACCTCGCTTTGGGAGCACATTTTCCTGACAGAAATCACAACTCCCCGACTTGTATTATCGTCATGGAGAAGGGGAGAAGCAGGCAGTATGGGTCAGTATTTAATTCAGGGAGGTTGAAATTACAATGCTGTTAGACAGGGACTGGGACACCTAACTTGGGAACAGACGTTCTCAGAGAAGTGCACAACTGAAGTGCGGAGGTTGTTTTGGAACACCTGCTGATAGTTCTGTCCATGTTGTCCTACTGAGGCAAGGATTGTCAAAACGGTGGTTTACAAGGGATGTGGCACATCGCACCAAGAAGGAGAAATAAGCTTCTTTCAGGTAGAGGACGCAAGGATCAGACAGGACTTTAGATGCTCACATGATAGCCAACAAGAAACTGAGGAAAGAACTTAGGAGAGTTAGAATGGGGAATGAAAAAGCTTTAACAGGTAGGATGAAGTAAAACACGAAGGCGTTCTACACTGAAGTGAGGAACAAGAGGATGTCCACTGTGAGGGGAGGGCCGATCAGGGTTCGGGGAGGGAACGTTCACCTGGAGTTGGAGAAGGTAGGGGAGGTCCTTAATGAATACATTGCTTCAGTATTCACGACTGAGAAGGATCTTGACGTTTTTGAGGACAGCGTGATACAGACTGAAATGCTGGAATTGGTTGATGTTCGGAAGGAGGCTGTGCTGAAATATTTGAAAAAAAAAACAGAAAAAATCGATAAATCCGCTGGGGCACGTGGGATATGCCCCAGGTTACTACAGGAAGTGGGGGAAGAGACTGCTGTGCCTTTACCGATGATCTTTGCATCCTCACTGTCCACTGGAGAAGTACCAGATGAGTGGAGGGTGGTAAATGTTCTTCCCTTGTTCCAGAAAGGGAATAGGGAAATTTACAGTGTAGTTCGTCAAACGTCAGTGGTGGTCAAGTTATTCGAGAGGATGCTGAGAGACAGGATTTATGATTACTTCGAAAAGCGCAGTTTAATTAGAGATAGTCAGAATAGCTTTGTGAGGGGCAGGACATGCGTCACAAATTGTGTTGATTTTTTCAGAATGTGTCAAAACACGTCGATGAAGTTAGAGCAGTGGTTGTGGTGTGCATGGATTTTGGCAAGGCATTTGATATGTTTCCCTATGGTAGGCTCATTCAAAAATGCAAGGCAATATAAGAATGAGTAAATCCTCTCTGTCTGGATATAGAATTGGCTGGCCCATAGACCACAGAGGGTTGTAGTTGGTGGAAAGTATCCAGACAGGAGCTCGACGACGATTGTAGTTCAGAAGGCCTCAGTTCTGGGACTCTGATCTTTTATAAGCACATTGGATTAGGAAGTGGAAGGGTGGGTTAGTAATTTTGCCAATGACACAAGGTTTGGTTGATTTCTGGATAGTATGGGGTGCTTTTCATGTTGCAATGAGACATTTATGGGATGCAGAACCGGGCTGATATGTGGAAGATGGAGTTCAACCTGGAAAAGTGTGAAGTGTTTCACTTTTGAATGTCGAATTTCAAATCAGAACATAGGGTTAACGGCAGGATTCATGGCAGTGTGGAGGTTCAGAGTGATCTTGATATCCAGGTCCAGAGATGCCTCAAAGTTGCCACCCAAGTTGATAGGTTTGCTCAGAAGGTGGATGGTGTGGTGCATTCATTAGTTGTGGTACTGATTTTAAGAGCCGCAATGTAATGTACTACAGCACGATGGTGAACCCTTCTGCTAAGTATCCCAAACACACAGAAAAACTTATCTCACCTCGCAATCTGTTGACGTACGTGTGACAGAGAACGACCAAAATTCCACTATTTAAAGAAAAAGTAGCAATATTACTCTTTAATTCCAAAAAACAACACTAAACAACAACTATTTGCATTTCTAAGCCTTCTTTCTCTGAAAGGTCTGTTAACTACCTTCTACTCAATAACAATATACTGATCCAACAAAGTAATTCTTAAGTTTACAGCAAAATCAATTTTCAAAACCAAATCACACCTGTCGGCTGTGGTGGCAAACTCCCTCTGCCGTTAGATATCCCTCGGGCATCTTCAGTCTTCTGCTCTAAAGATTTTTCAAATGAACAAGGTAACTTTAAGAGAGAGGGTTTGCACGGGGTTTGTCTGACAATGCCAAGCGGTGCTCTTACTCTGGCTAACTGTCGAAATTTCCGGCATACTTATACCCCAAATCATGGTTTTTTTTTATTGGTTCAATGTTTTCAAAACAGTAAAATTCAAATTCGATTGATTTTCAGTATCTTGGGGCGTAATTTAAACTGATTGGTTAAATTCGAACTGCTGCAAAAACATCACAACCAAGCTCCGGTACTGTTACACTTGTAATTTTCCAGTACATGCTGAGATTGCTGTCAGTCATGTGACAGGCGTTTGCATTCACCCTCTCTTAAAGGTGCAGTGCACGTCTTCAGCTTTGGAACACCTCTGTCTTCGGAAAATAATGGATCATCAACATGAAAAGATAGCTTATTTTTGTTCTAATTCTTAATTCTATTCCGATGAAATATATAGGACGTTAATATCTGTTCAATCTTATCTATACTTTATGTGTTGAATCCGCGATGCCGCAACTACTATCACATTCTTACGATCTGCAATATGTCCAATTTGTAAATAAAACGTCTGTAACATAAACCTCCAAAGAAATAGTCTCATATTCTTGTCTTTAAAGTGTTCCAAAAATATATGAAGATTGGGATCCATATACACAACTATCTCCGAAACATGATTCACGAAATTACCATTAAAATGTTGGAAGGCCAGTATCAACTCAATAGTTAATTTTGTATTGTGCAGTATTTTCTCTGGTGCATATTAAGTTTCTTTGAAAAGTACCAACTGATAGTTCAATTTCATCAGCATCTTCCTTTTCTAGTACAATTCGAATTCCTATGTTGCCAGCAACGATTGCAATTTTGAAGTGTTTCGAAACATTTTGTGTTGCTAAAATTGGTGCGGTGGTTAATACTGCTTTTAATTCTCAAATATCTTTTCACATCGTTCTGTACAGAAAGAAATGGTGTTCTTCTTCACCAAATCTCTTAATGTTGCCACTATGCTCCTGAAGTTTGGAACAAACTTCCAATAGAATCTGCTTCCTCCCAAAAATCGGAGTACCTCTTTTTCCAAACTTGGTCGTGAAAATTCGTCGATGGCCTTCGTCTTCGTTTTCCTTGAATTCAGTGTCCATGACCGGATTCATTTCTCAAGGATGCCACCTCTGCGTTCGCGAATTCTGTTTTTACCATAATTTTGGTGCAATTTTGCTTTTCTTAATCGTTCAAGGACACTGCCAGCTCTATCTGGTGATCTTTCCAGAACTCACTAAAGATCAATATAACGTCCAAATAGACGGCACAGTTTGTTTACTGAGCCACAACTCTGTTCATGTGTCTTTGGAATGTGGGCAGGTAGGGGGAGGGGCGGTGGAAAGTATTTCTTTCGAATGGGTATCACGTTGAATTGATTACCCGTTTGGTGATACCAATGCAGAAATTTCTTTTGCTTTATCTGGTTAAGGTGCCTACCAATAACCACCCAGTAAATCCAACTTTGTGAGTCACTAGCTTTTTCAACATTCTCTAAACTGTCCGCCAATGTCGGTATTGAGTATGAGTTTAATTACAGCATTGATATTCCAACAGTCCACGCAAAATCATTGAGGCCCGTCAAGTTTGGGAACGAACACGATCGTCAAAATTCACTCACTCTGCCTTGGTTCGATGATATCATTGTTGAGCATTGCCTTCGTTTCTTCCAGACCAATCCAGCTTTAAAATGATTGAGTCTGTAGTGGTATTGTTTTATCAGAACAGCAATCACTACGTCAAGCTCATGCGCAATAACATTAGTCTTGCCCATCCTCGTCCTGCATATGTCCTAATAATGCTGCAACAACCCTGTCAAATGCGTTCTTTGTTGCTGAGATAGGTACTTTTTTAACCTTTACGATTGTTTAACGTATTCTGTGGTGCGTCAACTGCACAACATTTGGGTTTGATTCCTCAGTCTGTGGCGCAGTCACCAGCACATTTTTTTTTCCAGTTCCTACTTAATTATATTGAAGTTTCAAATGTTCACATGACGTCTGATACAGTTTTTTTTCTCTAACTGGCATCTGTACACATTAGTTTACATGACTCAACCTCTTCTCTGTTAACCAGTGATCTCTTCTCAATGGTTATCAGGAATGCGCCATCTCCACAGGAATACGTCAGAATTTCAGATCTTCTATCTGGCACCTCCTTCATCATATATTGTGCTCTCTTCGGGTGCATTTTTTGTTAACTCACATGCTCTATTTAATCTCTCCCACACCTCTGATAGATAATCCAAGTGTGAGGCCTCCCAATTTGGCGCTGTCAATTTGTCTTTAATCAACATTAAGGGCCTCTCACTTCATGTTAGAATGTTAACTCTCAGGGAGTAAACTGAGTAGGTTCATTTGGGGCATATCGATTGGCAAGCAAAACGAATGGGAGACCTTCATCCCACTCATTCGGCAAACCCGACACTTTTAGCATTTCATTCAGCGTCTGATACCGTCTTTATCACGCTCCTTCTGATTCAGGATTTTGCACTCTTGAATTCGAATTTTGTGTACATAAGCCATCTATGACTTCCTTAAACAACCCAACACAAAAAATAAGACCCTTGATCTGATTGAGACTTTCTCGGTGGCCCATACCAAATGCAGAATGCTACTAATTCCTCTACCATCCATTTTCCCTTCATGCTCTGCAATGGAATTGTCTCTGGAAATCTGGTAGACACATCCAATATGGTTCGCAAGTATTGGTTCCCACTTGTAACTCTCAGGATGGGAACTGCACAATCAGTTGTAGCCCGTGTAAAATGTTCTTCAATTACAGAATTTCTCAACAAAGGTGTTGGTTTTCTTACCGCCTGTGGCTTTCCTACCATTTAGCATGTTTGACAAGTACAGCAAAATTTAACCACATCTTTGTGCATTCCAGGGCAATAGAAACGGGTTTTGTCC
>NW_025204594.1:0-9609 GCF_004010195.1 Chiloscyllium plagiosum | reverse complement strand
GGAGCGAAGAACACAGTTGCAAGGTGTGTTACAGCAGTGTGAAGACGTATGTGGGAATAAGATGGGGAGGGCTAATGCTATTGTGCATGGAGTAGACGTGGGGACTTCTGTTCATATGAGACAACAAAAGGTCAACGACGTAACAAAATCGAACTGGTACCCAACACCGCCATTGAAGGACTGCATGAATAAACTTGGAAAAACCAGTTGCATCTCAATGTTGCAATTAATGCGTGGTTATTGGCAGGTCCATTTATCAGGAAGGCAAAAGATGTTTCTGCCTTTGCAACCCCGAATGCGCTGAATAAATTTAAAATAGTGCGCTTCGGAATGAGGAACGCACCCGACACTTTCCAAGGAATCATGAACAGAGTTGTGACTGGGCGAACAAACTGTACAGACTGTTTGGAAGTTGTATTGATTTTCAGTGAACATGAGATGATTATTTGGTACAGTTGAGCTCTTTTACCGATTAAGAGAAGCAAAACTGGTAGTCAGCCAAAACAAAACTGAATTCGCGAAAGCATAGGTGAGGTTCTTGGGACATCACACCGTTCATAGAGGTTTGACGTCATGGAACACAAAGACGAAGGTCATTGCGGAACTGACACGATCATCCTCGAAGAAAGAGGTGCTTCGATTCTTGGGACTGAGCTGATTCTTTTGGATGTGTATTCCAAACTTCAGCAGTGTATTTGCACCGTTAAAAGATTTGCTGACGAAGAACACAAAGTTTCGGTGAAGAGAACAATTCGAGGAGGCATTCGACCATTTAAAAGCAATATGAATCATAGCACTATTTTTAGCTATACCAAACTTTTTGAAGCATTTCAAAGTAGCCATCGAGGTTAATGCAATAGGATTTGGAGCTGTACTGCTGCCGAATGATGATGGTAGGTTTAAACTGCCAGATGTTTTCTTTTCGAAGAATCTTAACATCCACCAGAGAAAATGCTCCACGATCGTGAAAAAGCTATTTAGCTTGGTACTGTCCTTACAACATTTAAATGAGTGTGTCATGAAAAATGTTTCGGCGACGATTGTGTACATAACTCGCAATCCTCTTACATACATGGAGGGCTGTAAATGCAATAATATGAGACTATTTAATTGGAGTCTTATGTCACATACATTAATTAGCATATCGTACACGTTGCAGGTTGAAAGAATGTCATCGCAGGTACGTTTTCGCGAATTTAACTAAAAAAGTATAGAGAGATTGGTATTATCCAATGTTATATACATTGGAAGTAGTCCAAATGAACTTAAATTGAACTTATATGGATGTCATGGCAATGCTGTTAAAGAACACAAAAAAATGAAGCCATCTTTCCATTATGATGGTTCGTTATAGTAGAGCTAAAAAAGTATAGAGAGATTGGTATTATCCAATGTTATATACATTGGAAGTAGTCCAAATGAACTTAAATTGAACTTATATGGATGTCATGGCAATGCTGTTAAAGAACACAAAAAAATGAAGCCATCTTTCCATTATGATGGTTCGTTATAGTAGAGCTGTTGGAATTAATTAGTTTAATTGTAAAGAAGTTAGTTGTAAATAAGTGTTGCCGAATCTTTTCTTTTGGCTTTAAAAATTAAATGGTTATTTCATTTTCACTTCAGTCAGGCGTTCAACAAGTTTCCCCATGGGAGACGTTTAAGCAAGGTTAGATCTAATTTAATACAGAGAAAACTCGCCAATTGGATGCAGAACTGCCTCAAAGGTAGAAGACAGAAGGTGGTGAAGGAGGGTGTTTCTTTTCTTTTCAGTCTGTAGCCCTATGACCAGTGGAGTGCCACAAGGATCGGTGCTGGGTCCACTACATTGCAACATTTATATAAATGATTTGGATGTGAGCATAAGAGGTTTAGATAGTAAGTTTGCAGATGACACAAAAATGGGAGATGTAGTTGGTATCACAGAAGGTTACCTCAGATTACAACGGTTCCTTGATAAGGTCGGCCAATGGGTTGAGAAGCGGCAGCTGGAGTTTAATTCAGATAAATGTGAGGTGCTGCATTTTCGGAAAGCAAATCTTTGCAGGACGTATACACTTAATGGTAATGTCCCAGGGAGTGTTGCGGCTTTCATTAGCTGGCGGGTTAAGTTCAAAAGCCGTGAGGTTTGCTGCAGCTCTACAGAACACTGCTGAGACCAAACTTGGAATATTGCGTTCGCTCCTCGTTCTCTCATGAGAAGAAGAATGTGGAAGCTTGACGGAGGGTACAGAGAAAGTTTGCTAGGAGGCTACCTGAACGGGAGGACATTTCTTATGGAATAAGATTGAAGGCACTCAAGCTTTTCTCACTGGAACGAGCATGGTGAGGGTTGAATTGATTAGGGTGAACAAGATGATGAGTGGCACAGATAGAGTGAGTAGTCTGTGACGTTTTTCCCCCAGGCAGTAGTGGCTCTCAAAGGGGGATGTAGTTTCAACATGAGTGGAGGAAGATGAACAGGCGACTTCAGTGTTTGGTTCTTTACACAGAGTGGTCGGAGGTGGAGGGGATGCACTGCTCGTGGTGATAGTGCGATCAGATATGATAGCGACATTTAATGGACTTTGGGATAGGTAAACGGATGATAGTTAAATGAAGGATGTGTAAGTTACTTTGATTTCAGAGTAGATAAGCTGTTAGCACAACATCAAGGACCGAATAGCCTTGTGCTGTAATCTTCTATATTTTGTGTTCTATGCTCCATATGGTAGAATGGGTAATAAGTTCAGGTCAATGTAAAACGTTATGGCATCTAGCAGGACCTAGTCAAATACATACAAAATTGGAGACAGGGGTGGTGGGAGACATGTTATTTTTTTGACTGGGAACATGTGACCAGCGGTTTAGTCTGTCCACTCTTGTTTGTAATTTGGATAAATGATATGATGGGAATCGTTTTCGTATTAAGTAAGTTTGTAGGTGACACTGAAACTGTTGGTATAGTGGACAGTGAAGAAGATTGTCTATAATACAATAGTATTGTTAGAGTAGTGGGATGTAGAATCGCAAATGGACTTCAATTAGATAGATGTATGGTGTTCCATTTTTCTGCAATAAACCAGGGCTGGACTTGTACAGGTAAAGTGAAGATCCTGGTAAGTGTTGTCAATCAGAGACCTAATGGTGCAAGTGCACAGTTCTATAGAAGTGGTGCCAGCTTTTGGAATGTTTACCTCATTGTTTGCAGCATAGAGAGTTGGAGTAGGAATGTCATGTTGTGGCTGTACAAGACAGTGGTAAGACCAACATAAAGCATTATTGATCAGTAAGAAGAACTCATCTGTTTCACTTGCATCCTTTAGAAAAGTACATTTGACATTCTTAACTGTTCTAGCTCACATGTGAATTCGGACCAACAGCAATATGGCTGATTCTGAGCTGCGATTGGTACGATTAGCGGTGTGAAAAATAATGTTGCTCCAATCAGTGACATCCTCATCGCATGACTGAATAAATAAAAGTGCATGTTTCCCTACATTCCGCTGCAAACACTTCCAACTGAAGCAATTCCTTTTGGATATGTAACAACGTTTAGGCCCTGACCACTCTTTCGAACACTCTCATCACCTTCAGTACTTCCAACTCTCCCATCGTGTTGTGAACATTGGCAATGATCGCTCTTCGCACTGTCCTCCTCTTGCTCGGAGACCCTTTGAAAACCCTTTTGCACTTCGTCACAAAACACTCGTTTCAGAATTGTTTGTACTTTTTGGTGATCTTCTAAGCTTCAAAATCTAATATTGTCTATCATGTCTTGAGTGAGGGATGGATGAGAATTTCTTGCTGTGGTTTTGGTCTGGTTCAGTGGAATGTCCTTTTGTTAAATGTTTTACACGGTTCTTTCAAATGCCTTCCACTGTTCATTTAGAGACACATTTCAGTCAGATGATCTGGTTTACTTTGGTCAATTCTCTCAAACTCATGTAACTTGCTATTTTTGTTTCTCGTTGTAGTGTAACGTTTCTGTGATTCACTTTATCCTTTATATTCTTTTTAACTGCACTTTATCACAATTTCCCGGAGGATCTCTCTGTGTAAAAATACCCTTTCACTCAGTTTCATCACACAACCATCGATTTGAGATAGATCGGCCCCAAGCTAGTTGCACAATGTGCTATTTAAACAAACTCTGGAAAGAGAGACATTCGAAGAGGAGTTTAGATAATGTGTCTGTCAGTGTGATTGGCCCTGATTATGCAAGTATTCTAGTTTCCTAAAATTCTCTCAATGCCTTTGTTAAAAATTCCAATGAATTCCTGTCTAATGCATTGATGAGCAATGAATTGTTGTTAGGTGGCTGAATACTTTTCTGATGCTTGTGTCCTTGGCAAGTAGTAGCAAACATTTGCATTCACACTGACTCGACTTCATGATCTGAGGGCAAATGCTTTCGCAGTAATGCCTTGATTACCCATTACTGTCAACGTTACTAATCCTGCTTTCACATTCTGCCTGAGATCCGGCCAGGCTGTATACCATTGAATATTTATGTCCCACCGTTTGTTCACCCTATAACCACGTCTCTCTGGTGTCTAATTTTCATTTGACCTGTGTCACAGATCCATCTACTTTATTGCAGAGACTTATTCCATTCCAAAAGAAATAGAACTGACTCTTTCCCATAGTGCCTACCACAAACCGATTCGCTGATGAGCAATTTTATTTATAATCTGCCCCATCCTGTTCCATTCAGCTTGCCTTCAGCTATATGCTATGCTTTTGTGATACTTCCATTTTCTCTTTGGATTTAGAAAACTCCTTTCACCTGAACCTTGTCCCTATGTGGTCTCTGGCACGTTAAAGCCCTATCCAGAAGACTACCGGTATGACTGGCTGGCATACTGGTCCCAGCACGATTCCAGTGTGGCTGTCGTGATGTTTGCTTTTAGTCACGTATGGGATTCAGGTGTCTGTGGCTGACCGGCGTTTATTGTCCAGCCATAGCTATCCTTGCATTAAACGGCTTGCTGGGCCATTTCAGATGGCAATTGAGAAGCATGCGCTTTGTTGTGGGTACATCACGTAGACCATTTGAGGATGGCAGATGATCTTCTGCAGCATTTGTTGTTTTTTTGTACATCGGAAATGGCTCCATACGTACTTGTGGATTGGTAATACAATCATTAAAATTAATATTTTCAATTTCCATTTTTCTGATGGTGGGATTCCGTCCTGTGTCCCCTGAACATTCATTGTAATTTTGGATGCATGCTCTGGAAATAATATCACTAGGCCATCACTTCTCATTCTTGAATACTGATAAGTTGTGATCCATGAATACAGATATCTGTGCATTATGCAGCAAAATTCATTCTTCCTGCACAATTGGTGGATCATTAAATCTTCCTGAACGCTGGTGATATCACTCAGTATCTCTCCATGTGTTATTCCTTACAGTGTGGGTCTAATTACTGACTTTATCAGTGTCTCTCGCTTTCTCGCACCTCCTCCAGATCCTGAGCCGACAGATTTATCCCCTCCAGAGATTCAATATAGCACATGCCTGTTATGGAGTCTGGGTTTTCCAGACTTTTGCGATACTCAGTGCCATTCCACACGTGAAACCGTCACTGCATCAATGTAATTTCCTTTTCCCTCTATTTCTCAGTCTCCTCCAGGTACTCACGAAGTTTGTTACCCAAGACACTTCCCAACTGTTGAGTTTCTCGTCCATCAACTCATTAAAAATGGCTGGTCAGTCAGAAAGACAACGGGTGTGGTGGTCTGGAAAGTTTAATAAATCCTGGAACGAAGTAAGATCACTCACGGTGCACAGAGCATTGAGCAATGAGAGAGATTCAAAGATCGGCTAACAAGATATGATGGAGATGCGGTTTTGGAGGTGGAGTACAGTACTGACACACCACAGTCACCGCCCCTAATTTAAATTTGATTGTACTAACAGAGCGTAGGGAGTTCACAGTGATCAAACTAGGCCTCTGCTGTCTTACTGAGCATCAGTACACAGAGGTGAAAGTAGGCCTCCCATAACAGTGTGGGAATGCTGCCTGAGATCTTTATGCCATGCATTCCCTCTCCAACACTGTACACATGTTATGTCTCGTGGACCAGTAGCCTCAAAAATGTTTAAGCCTTTAACAGTTCCAGTCCCAGTAACCTCCTCCCTTGCAGGCAGTCCCTCCATATATTTGAAACGTCCTGTATTCCAGACTCCTATTCTGATCGTTGTAACTTGCATTAGTGTCTACAACATGTTTGTGGTAGTGTCTACAACATGTTCTTGGTAGTGGCCTCGTCCAATAACAGGAGATAGAGTCATGCAGCACAGAAACGGAACATTTGGTCCAACTCGTCCATGCTGACCACAGTTCGTGAAGTGAAAAATTCGTGCTTGCCTTCGTTTGGCCGATACCTCTTCAAACCTCATCTTCTCCATTACATCACTAAATGTATTTTACATGTTACAATTACACTTTTCACTCGCACTTCCCCCGGCGGTTCATTCAATACGTGCATATCCTCTGTATGGAAAATGTCCTCCACCAATCCTTTTTCAGTCTTTCCTCTCTCACCTCATGTTACTGCCTTCTAGTTATGGACTCACCTACCCTGGGTAAAGACTTTTGCTATTTACAAACTTTTAACCTTCATGGATTTACACAACTTTTTACGTGCACCCCTGAGCCACGGACGCACAACTGAATTACAAAGGGCAGTGTTAAAAAAGATCTTTGCTCTGGTTCCCGCCACCAGTTAGTCACAATGTTCTGGGATACACTTGTTCAGGAGCTGTGGCTTTCTATGTCTTGGTATTTTAAGACCTCCAGCACCACCTCCTCTGCAATACGGACTCTTTTTAAGACATCACTGTTTATTTCCCTTTGTTTTCTTGTCTTTTTCGTAGTATGTGCTGACATGAAATATTTATTTAGGATCTCGCCCATCTCCTGTGCTTTCACACATGTATGGCCCCTTTGAACTTTAAGGGTCCCAACGGTCTCTGTAGTTGCTTTTTTATACTTCTAAGCTATATAATTTCCACAAATATATTTGCCTTCTCTATCTTAAGACCCATTTTATTTTCAGCTCATTCTTAATCTCCTTCTGTATCAAAGCCCCCAGAATCAGTAAAACATTTTTCAATCTTTCCTCCATTTGCAGTTTCAGAAAATGCTCCCGAAAGCAGGATGATCAGAATTCTCCCAGCCGTCAGCTTAGATACTCAGCAATGTCGTGTGCATCCGTAATGTGATGTATCAACTCATATACTCTGTGCTCTTACCCATGAGAGTAAGTGTGCCAAATGCATCTTTCCCCATCCTTTCTACCTGTAATGACACTTCCAAGCAATAATGAACTGTGTATCCTGGTATCTCCCTGTTCAGCAACACAGCCGAGGGCCCTCCTATTAACTGTGTTAGTCCTGCCTGGTTTGCCTTTACAAAATCCAACACATGAATCCATCTTTCCTTCTTTGACCTACTGGCCCATTTGATGAAGATCACCTTTGATAACTGCATTCACTGCACACTATAACACTCAGTTTGGTATAGGCAAACTTAGTAACAATGGCTCCTATATTGTGAAGCAACTCGTTTATGTAAATGATGCACAGCAGTGGACCCAGCAAATGTCCTCCACCAATCAATTTTTGAAATGTCTTGACTAATATCGCCTGGATTGGACAAGACCAATTTTGATCTTTAACTTGTAGATTCAATCTGTCCCTTTCCATAACCATTTCCAAAATAAAAGAACTGTTGTCATTTTGCCAAACTGCACCCCAACCCTCCCACCCCGACTAAGACCTGCATCCCTGCCCTCCCCTGCTTCCAAAGGATAGGAAAAGTTTTACTCCTTTCTTCAGGCGACCATTCACAGTTTGACTGAGACATTTCTCTTGAACATGCTTAACAAATTTGTCCCATCTAAAAGGAACACCATGGCTGTCCCAGTCTAAATTTGGAAAGTTAAAATCCCCTAACATTACAAATCTATCACTCTCACAGATATCCGAAATCACCAGACATATTTGCTGCTCAATTTCCCGCTGACTATTGAGTTCCTGTTAGTGCTGTCACAACAAAGTGATCACTCATTCTTATTTCTGAATTCCACTAATGTAGCATCAATGGGCGAACCCCATGAACATTCTCTTTAAATGTTGCATTAATATTTTCACTGATTAAAACCTCCATTCTCCCTCATTCTCTCGCCTCCTCTACTATCCTTCCTGCAGCATTTGTACCATGTAACGTTGAGATGCCTGTCCTGTCGCTCAATCAACTGTGTTGCTGTTATACCTGATATCCCAATCCCATGTTCCCATCCCATGAAACGAAATCATCTGCCTTTCCAGTCAGGCCTTTCACATCGAAATAAACACAGCTTATTTCATTAGTTTGCCCTCATTGCCGGCTGTGCTCTTGCTTTCTTTGTTTATTAAAATTACTGCATTGAAATTCTGTCTCGAACCGCGATGATCAGATTGTAGCCTGAAATCATCCAGCTCTCTGTGGACAACACCCTCACATTTTATGTCATGCGCAAACCTGTTAATGACACTTTCTGGTTTCACATGCAAGTCAATAAAGTACATAATAGAAAACAATGGTTGCCGTAAAGATCTCTCTGATACACTGGCTGAAGAAAGAATTTCAAACTAAAATACTACCTTCCACTAATTGTGGATCTAGTTTGCCAACTACTTCCTACGGACCAACCTTCCATGTCGAACCTTGTCCGAGGCCTCAGCGAATTCCAGGTAAACCTCATCATCTGCACTGCCCTCATCAAAATTATTAGATACAATTACAAAAAAAAAACTCAACTGAAATCATCAGATGGTATCTTCCTCTAAGGAATCCGTGATGACTATCACTAACTGATTCTTGTATTTCTAAATGTTGATTTATGCTGTCCCTCAGAATTATTTGCAAAAAGCTCCCTCCCACTGATGTCACACGACGTGCTATATAATTACCAGGGTTATTGCTGCTGATCTTCTTAAACAAAGCAACACATGAACTCTCCTTCTCTCATTTGGCACTTGACCTGTGACCAGCAAAATATTAAGTATATCCGCCAGGGCCCCAGCAATCTGCTCCCTTGTCTCTTTGGGCATTGTCAACTTATCCAAATTCCTGTAGGGAAAATATTTAATACCTCCAGCTTATTGATTTAACATGCTCCAGAACTTTATCATCTCAACTGAAATCCCCGGCGACAATGTCTTTTTCCTGACTTTTGGCTCCATGCACAGCTTGTCCCGTAGGAATCGTACAGGACATAATCTTCAGCTGCTAATCCTTTCATTCTATCTCTACATATAAAATGACCCGTGGCTTTTCAGTATCAGTATCTGTCACATGTATATAGGCACCATTGTTTACACATCACTTTTAATGTCCCGCTTGAACTCTCCAAAGAAGAAAGACAATTGACAGCCCATGGACCGGCCCTTCGACCCTCCAATCCTAAGCCGTTCCAAATTCACGGTCTAAAGTTATCGCCCAATTCCTAAGCATCTGTATCCCTCTCTCTCCACCTAGTCATGCATCTGTCCAGACGCACATTAAATGAATCTACCGTGTCTGGCTCTACTGCCGCTGATGACAACACGTTTGAGAAAAGGGGCATCTAAAC
>NW_025204593.1:0-9607 GCF_004010195.1 Chiloscyllium plagiosum | reverse complement strand
TGGGTGGTGCGCTCAGACCATGCTCGGTGGGTCTGGTGGTGTGGCCCCCTCTGGTGGTGTACCCCTCCCCTGTACTAGCCCATCCACCAGGCCCTCCATGCTCCTGTCGATAAACCGTGTTGTAATTGCCCTTTATCCAAACTCAGAAAGCTCAACCATGTGTCCATTGGCCTTTTAAAATATCCCCAGAGCCAGTGAACACCGAATATTCAGGGGCATCCGGACAATGGTGATTGCCTCCAGCCAATCGGGCTGGCATTGAATGAGAGGGACACCATAGGGTCAGTGGAGAGTTAATGAGGTGAATTCGATGATATGGCACCAGCAAACTAGCTCGGCCTCTGTCACACTCAATAAAAATGACACTGAGATAAGTTATTGTTAGGTTCAGCCCAATGAGGCAAAGAACCTGTTGACTTCGCTCCTGGTTACAAAGCTGTAGGACAAATGCCCATCCAAATCTCCATCATTTGAATTCACACCAATATCCCGTTCACCCATCATTCCTGAACATACTGGCTCGCATTGCAGGATTCATTCGAAATATCTTGATTTCAGCATTCTGAAACCTGTAATTTTCCTTGAAATGTCTCAATCTCACTTTCTCTTTTTCCAAAGTCATTTTGGTTTTGGTATTTAAACCGATTCTTCCGCCATCTCTCTCTGGCAGCGATGTTCACACCTACAGCACCCCTTTGTTATGGCACAATGGAGACATGGAGCTGTAAATGAATGGTAGTTGCACATTCTGTCACTTCCAGCAAGTGCTGCAAGTTTTGCCACGCTGAGCAGCGATATAACACAGTGTTACTGAACAATGCACTGGAGTGGTGCACACAGGTCTACGTGCTTGGAGATTAACTGGTCTAGGTTTACAGATCAATTCATTGCTATGTACTGCTCAGCTCCCCATACGAAACCGATACCTTGCCGCATTTAAAGAACAAGAAACTGGTGTGGGCTGCAAACTGCATGTCCATGCTGGACAGACCATTTCATTAAGGGTTCTGAATCAATTCACTGGTGTGGTCTATCCTGCTCCCCATGCTGGACAGATAGCTCGTGAACTGGTGGGACCTGCACAATATACCATCCTGGACAGATTGATGGGTTGTACTAAGTCTGGTCTGCACAGTATTCCATCCTCAACAGATTGCTGGGTTTTACTGAGCCTGCTCTGACAGTGCTCCATGCTGAGCGGATATCTGGTGTTATGCGTATCTGGTCTGGATCTGTGAGGTGGATTGAGTATGCAATAAAATTCCTGACAGAGATAACATTCCTCCAGCTCTGTGCATTCCACTGTCAGACCCCATGTTTCTGCAACATGTCGTCCCTTAAGCAATTATCCATTTAAAACATAAATATCGTTCCTTATTGCTATCGACCCGAGCAGAAGCCCCTCAAAATACATGACGAAATTAGTCTCGACACGAACTTATTTTAAAGGTAAATGTGAGGTTCTGTGTTTCGATTGGTCAAAATATTAGGCATTAAGCAAAAACAATCTTTTCAAACACTGCAGACAAAATGCTACAAAACAAGAGGAACTTGGAATAACTTAATTTTATTGGAAAACGTAACAAAGTAATACATTATTTAATCACTAAAAAGCTACTGCTCCAATATGGTAACATCCTAGAAACACGCAATTGTAAAAATCAAACTCAAGAAATAGTTTGTCTCGCATGTAGTTCCCCAATCCAGGAGGAATGAACATCGAAAGACAATTCTGAGAGAAATCTCAGTCAGAGAGAGTAGAAGCCGGAAAGATGTACTGCCTTCCAAACTTGCTGAGACCCCAGCAATAACTGGTGAAAGGTAAAATTAGAAATCTAGGTTTGTGAGAGTTCAACCACCTCTCCACAGGACCAGGCCATGGCTGCAACGACCATTAGGAATGGACCTTATCTACACAGTCTATGGCACTGTAGGAGCCTCTCAAAAATGACTAACTCCACTTAAGCCGTTAGATGATGGTAAGATAAACGTCAAAGTTAAACATATATAAATAAAATGAAAGGATGCAGCAGGCCTGGTGATCAGATACAGATAGCCTCTGGAGCCCAGTACCTCCTACCCTGCCAACACACTGTAGAATCATCGAGCTGGTGAAGAGAAAACATCATCACCCTCCCTTACATCTAACTTTACAATTAGAGATGTACCATTCACCCAATAATCAGCGATGTCAACATCCCACCCAAACCAAGTATTTTTGTGCTATATACGTGATGCCGCGAAATGGGTTAACTGGAGTTGTTTGTTCAGTGACTGTGATTGATGTCAGTCTCCTTGGGACCTTACCGTTTCACTGGAGTGTTTCCCTCTTCCATAAATCAGGGGCTTCTGTAAACCTGTTATCCCATAGTATCAGGGGCAGCATCATCCTCAATAGCAAAGTGATTACCAGCTCCAGAGAGAGGAGAGGAATTGAACCTGAGAACAATAGATTGGAATATTCCCACAATGGATCAAAATCTGCAAACATTAAACTGGAACTTTCCAATAATGGATCAGATTCTGAGAATATTAGATGGAAATGTTTCAACAATAGATCTGTATCTGATAACATTAGACTGCAATGTTCCAATGTTGGAAAAAAAGTCAAAAGAACAGCAATTTTAAGTGGGAGAAGAACAGACAAAGGAAGCATATGGTGAGGTCAGTGCAGGAGACAGAGAGAGAAAGAAACTGACACCACAGTGAATCTGCACAGTTATTGCATTTGCTGTCTGAATTCATGCATCGCTGGACATCAGAGTGCGTCTGGGAAAATTAACAAATAGTTAAATTCACAATTGTTCTTGGAGGAATTGTTGGGCGAAGTCACAGCACAGAAGCAGATAAGTCAATAGTTTCAAGTGCGACCTATGGTAAATCTGCTGTAGTGATTCGTGTGTTCTTTCTTTATTCTATGTTTTTTTGAGATATTTCCCTTGACTAAGCTTACATTATAAACCGTAACTATTAATTTAACCCAGAGCAGTGTTTTGTAGAGGAACAAGACGGTGTTACTTTCTGTGTCTGTAGATTGTGAAGCAGCAAAAATGGTGTTTAGTAGAGTAATATGCGTTTCATGTCAGATGTGGGAGTTTAAGGAGAGGTTGTGTTACTGAAGATTATATCGGCAATAAATGCCGTTGGTTGCGTATTCTATCAGATCAAATGGATTGACGGTATGTGATTAATGGCAGTTATAGGAAAGGGGAAAACTCGCAGATGCAGTCACATAGATTGGTTAATTTCAGGAAAGGTAAGAGAGGTAGGCAGGTAGTGCAGACGTTTTCTTTCGCTATCCCCATTCAAACAAGTAAGCTTTTTTGGAAAATGTAGGGGAGTGATCGATTCACAGGGGAACATAGCACGAACAGCCAAGTTGATGGTACTGCGACTGGCTCTAATGCAATGGGGGGTATGTCAGGTTCCAATAGATCAATTCTGTTAGGCGACTCTCTAGTCCGAGGTACAGACAGACGTTTCTGTGGCCAGCAATGAATAATAAGAATGGTGTGCTGCTTCCCTGGTTCCAGGATCAAGGATGTCTCAGAGAGGGTGCAGAATGTTCTCAAGGGAGAGCGGGGCCAGCAAGAAATCATTGTCCACATTGGGACCAAAGACGCAGGAAGGGAAAAGGTTGAGATTCTGAAGGAAAAATACAGAGAGTTAGGCAGGAATTTAAAAAGGAGGTCGTTGAGAGTAGTAAAGTCTGGATTACGCCTGGTGCTACGATCTGATGAGAATAGGAATAGACTGATAGAGCAGATGAATGCATACCTGAGGAGCTGGTGTGTGGGAAAAGGATTCACATTTGTGGATCATTTGAATCTTTTTTCTGGTATAAGTGACATGCACAAGAAGGACGAGTAAGTTAGGGGGTTGAGACCCAGGGAGATATTGAGGAAAGAGATCAATCTGAGGCTGGTACAGTTGAGAACAGAAGAGATTCAAACAGTCAGGGCAAGCAGGGACATAGCAGAGAACAAGGTAGGACTGATAAATTAAACTAAATTTATTTCAATGCAAGGGTCCTAATAGGGAAGGCAGATGACCTTAGGGCATTATTAGGAATATGGACTGTAATATTATAGCAATAACAGAAACATGGCTCAGGGATGGACAGGACCAGCAGCTTTGTGTTCCAGGATACAAATGCTACATGAAAGATAGAAAGGAAGGCAAGAAAGGAGGGGGAGTGGTGTTTTTGATAAGGGGTAGCATTACAGCTGTACTGAGGGAGGATATTCCCATAATTATATCCAGGGATGTTATTTGCGTGGAACTGAGAAATAAGAAAGGGTGATCACCTTATTGGAATTGTATTGTGGACACCCATAGGGAAATTGTCATAGGGAAATTGTGAAACAAACATGTAAGGAGATTTCAGCTCACTGTAAGAACAATTGGGTAATTTTGGTACAGGATTTTAACTTCACAAACATAGATTGGGACTGCCATAGTGTTAAGGGTTTAGATGGAGAGGAATTTGTTAAGTATGTATCTGAAAATTTTCTGATTCAGTATGTGGATGTACCGACTGGACAAGGTGAAAAACCTGGCTTACTCTTTGTAAATCAGACAGGACAGGTGACTGAGGTGGGGGAGCATTTTGGGGCCAGCGATCATAATTCTATTAGATTTAAAATAATGATGGAAAATGTTATAGCAGTGATTAAAGTTGAAGTTCTAAATTGAAGAAAGGCGAATTTGACGGCATTAGGCAAGAACTTTCAAAAACTGATTGCGGGCAGATGTTCACAAGTAAAGGGACAGCTAAAAAGTGGGAGTCTTTCAGAAATGAGGTAACAAGACTCCCGAGAAAGTATATATTTCTGTTCGGGTGAAAGGAAAGGCTGATAGGTAAGGGAATGTTGGATGACTAAAGAAGTTGAGGGGTTGGTTAAGAAAATGAAGAAAGGATATGTCAGGTATAGACAGCATAAATCGAGGGAATCCTTAGAAGAGTATAAAGATAGTAGGAGTATACTGAAGAGGGAAATCAGGAGGGCAAAAAAGTGGACTTGAGATAGCTTTGGCAAATACAATTAAGGAGAAGCCAAAGGGTTTTTAGAAATACGTTAAGGACAAAGTGATATCTAGGGAAAGGAAAAGGCTCCACAAAGATTGGCAAGGCGGCCTTTGTGTGGAGCCACAGAAAATTAGAGAGATAGTAAACGAGTATTTTGCAACAGTATTTACTGCAGTAAAGGATATGGAAGATATAGAATGTTAGGAAGTCGATGTGACATCTTGAAAATTGCCCATTCTACAAAATAGGAAGTGCTAGATGTCTTGAAACGCATAACGGTGGATATATGGCCAGGACCTGATCAGGTGTATGCTAGAACTCTTGTGGGAAGCGAGGGAAGTGATTGCTGGGCCTCTTGCTGAGGTGTTTGTACAATTGATAGTCACAGATGAGGTGCCGGAAGACTGGAGGTTGGCTAACGTGGTGCCACTGTTTAATAAAGGTGGTAATGACAAGCTAGGGAACTATAGACTAGTAAGCCTGACGTCGGTAGTGGGCAACTTGTTGGATGGAATCCTGAGGGACAGGATGTACATGTATTTGAAAACAACTGGGAGAAAGTGAAGACTGAAGATGTTGGGGATCAGAGCTTAAAAATGTGTTGCTGGAAAAGCGCAGCAGGTCAGGCAGCATCAAAGGAACAGGAGAATCGACGTTTCGGGCATAAGCCCTTCTTCAGGAAGAAACATCGATTTTCCTGTTCCTTTGATGCTGCCTGACCTGCTGCACTTTTCCAGCAATGTATTTGAAAAGGCGAGGACTGATGAGGGACAGTCAACATGGCTTTATGCGTGGGAGACATGTCTCACAAACTGGATTGAATTTTTTGAAGAAGTAACAAAGCAATTGATGAGGGCAGAGCGGTAGATGAGATCTATATGGACTTCCTTAAGGCGTTCGACAACGTTTCACATGCGAGACTGGTTAGCAAGGCTAGATATCATGGGAATGCTGAGGGACAGGATGTACATGTATTTGGAAAGGCAAGGACAGATTAGGGATAGTCAACGTGGCTTTATGCGTGGGAAAACATGTCTCACAAAGTTGATTGAATTTTTTTAACAAGTAACAAAGAAGGTTGATGAGGGCAGATAGATAGATGTGATCTATATGGACATGCTTAAGGCGTTCGACAATGATCCTCATGTGAGACTGGTTAGCAAGGTTTGATCTCACGGAAAGCAGGGAGAGTTAGCCATTTGGATACAGAATTAGCTCAAAGGTAGAATACAAGGGGGTCTTAGTGGAGGGTTGTTTTTCAGACTCTAGGCCAGTGTCCATTGGAGTGCCACAAGGATCGGTACTGGGTCCGCTACTTTTCGTCATTTATATAAACGATTTGGATGTGAGCATAAGAGTTATAGTTAGTCAGTTGCAGATGGCACCAAGATTGGAGGTGTAATTAGATTAGATTAGATTACTTACAGTGTGGAAACAGGCCCTTCGGCCCAACAAGTCCACACCGACCCGCCGAAGCGCACCAACCCAGACCCATTCCCCTACATTTACCCCTGCACCTAACACTACAGGCAATTTAGCGTGGCCAATTCACCTAACCTGCACATTTTTGGACTGTGGGAGGAAACCGGAGCACCCGGAGGAAACTCACGCAGACACGGGGAGAATGTGCAAACTGAGTCGGTCGCCTCAGCGAAGAAAGTTACCTTAGAATCCAACAGGATCTTTATCGGACGGGTAATGGCCTGAGAAGTGGCAGATGGAGTTTCATTTAGATAAATGCAAGGTGCTGAATTTTGGGGAAGCAAATCTTACCAGGACTTATACACTTAATGGTAAGGTCCTAGGGAGTGTTGCTGAACAAAGAGACCTGGACGTGTAGGTTCATAGCTCCTTGCACGTTGAGTCGCAGTTAGATAGAATCACGAAGAAGGCATTTGGTAAGCTTTCCTTTGTTCGTCAGAATATTGAGTACAGGAGTTAGGAGGTCATGTTGCAGCTGTACAGGACATTGGTTCGGCCACTTTTGCGTGTAATTCCGTGCTCCTTCCTATCCGAAAGATGTTGTGAAAATTGAAAGGGTTCAGAAAAGATTTGAAAGGATGTTTCCAGGTTTGGAGGATTTGTGCTATAGGAAGAGGCTGGACAGGCTGGAGCTGCATTCGTTACAGCGTCAAAGGCTGAGGGGTGACCATAAAGAAGTTTACAAAATAATGAGGGAAATGAGGGGTGTATAGATAGACAAAGTACTTTCCCTGGGGTGCGTGAATCCAAACCGAGAGGACATAGATTTAGGGTGAGAGGGGAAGAATATAAAAGGGAACTAAGGGGCAACTTTACCATGCAGTGGGTGGTACGTGCATGGATTGAGCTGCCAGAGGAAGTGGTGAAGGCTGGTGTAATTGCATCATTTAAAAGACATTTGGATGGGTATATTAATAGGAAGGGTTTGGAGGGATATTGGCCGGGTGCTGCCAGGTGGGACTGGATTGGGTTGATTTAACTGGTCGGCATGGACGGGTTGGACCCAAGGGTCCGTTTCCGTGCTGTACATCTCTATGAATGTTACAACAGTGGACCCGAATCTGAGAACATTCGTCTGGAATGTTACAACAATGGGCAGGGGTTTATCTTCGGGTCTTTACTGGCTTTCTCAGGACTGGCCATGGTTAGAGTCGTGGATACAAGCCATTCTGATGAGTATTCAAGCCGGGTACTATTCCATGCTCGCTATTATCGTTGTTCCTGGTAAGTCTATCCCTGTCAATTTTACAAACAATGGTGAAGTTCATAGCTATTTCTTTTATTTATATTGGCAAAGACGTAAACTATTATCTTCAGTTTCAGTCTTAATCTCCACTTCATTTCCATGAATTACAGACTCCACAATCCTAAACTTCTAAGAAGTAACAATACTGTTCAGAACTTCAAGACAGCCTTTTATCCTGAACTGTTTTATGTCTCTGTATTCTCTGTGTTTAAACTTGCTGACTCCCATCTCCATCATATCCCCAAACTCCATCTCTTCCTCAGTATGTTGCTGAATTAGCCATGATCTACCACTTTATTAACGATAGATAATATGTCTCCAGTTTTCTTTTGACTACTGTTCCAGTGACAAATATTTGGACCACAAACTGTTCTCTTCAGTGCAGTTCTTTCACAATACTGACTCTTTATCAGAGTAATAATGTTACTGGACGTGAAATTCAGAGGCACAGGTTGTGACTCGAAAGGCATTATTTCAAATACTACAACAACTGATGTCAGAAGTTAAACTCGAATGAAAGAATTGGAATGAAACCACTTTCACTTAATGCAAACAAAAAAACATCAGAATTCCTTTTATTAGTTCACTGATAGCTCTTGTTAAAGAAACTTAACATTATTGCCAAGTTTGAAGTCAGTGTGACATCATCCAACACAATGGATGGATTTATATTGTCTTGACGAATCGTCTCGTGATCAAGGGCAATTAGTGATGCATAACAACTGCTGCTCTTGTCAGTGATACTGACATCCCGTGAAACAACATTTAAAGTGAAATAGCCAAGGAACTGTGAATGCTGGAGATCTGAAATAAAATTCTCCAGCGTCGAAAGTGTTGGCCACCTCTGTCAGAAGAAAAGCAGATGAAGTTTCGAGTCCAGTCGCCCTGCACAGAACTGAACGCAACCAGGAAGTCACATTATTTATGTTGGTATCAGAGATGGTTGGGTTGAAGTTCCATGGTGGTGGAGTGTAAATTAAATGTGTGGAGAAATGCCCAGAAAGAGAAAGTGAGAGTCAGAAACGGGAAAAAAACAAGCAAAGGGATTGCTGATGATGAACTGGAAGGATAATACAATTGGAGGGTATACTAACATTCCCATCTTTTCCATATTCCTGAATATGATGTCTATTTATGTATATCCCTGTTTAAAGTGAGTTATGTTCCCTCTATCTCCATCGGCATTCGGCAATGCCAATGCTGGCGTTTTTGTTGCTGAAATGCAGAGAAACGTAATGTTCCATTGTCAACTGCTTCGTTAGAGAGCGGAAATGTTACTATGGGATGGTGCAGAGGTGTAACGCCTTTCTCAGCCAGGAAGAGAAACTGAGGGAGGCATTTTCAACACTGAATGCGTGCAGCATCGGTGTGGGGATTTCACTTGCTCCAGTCATTCTGATTTCAGTGTAGGTTCTGTGAATGCTTATCTTGGATCTGTATTGTCAGATGCTGGGTTGATTCCGGGAGACCCGAGGGTATGGGGACCCCACTCTGGACACTGCATGTACAGAATGGCTGGGTCCATGGGAAACAAATGGAGCCGAGACTACACAGAAAGGAAGGTCTGTAAATAGAGAGCAGAAGGCACTGCAAATGTCTCCCTGGGATTTCCAGAAAAATGTTTTCTAAGCTGGACCCATTCCAAGTTTAAAGTGTGAAACCAGTTTATTTCAAAATTTTGGTGGTCACTGAGCTGTATCCCCTCCTTAAGTATAACCTGCAGCGTCACACCAGTGAGAGGACGGTGCTGACTCTCACCATGGAGTGAACTGGACTGATTCTGGAACTTTCCAGGCAGGAGTGTGTGACATATCCACTATCCACTATATTTGTGGGCGGCACGGTGGCAC
>NW_025204592.1:7879-9607 GCF_004010195.1 Chiloscyllium plagiosum | reverse complement strand
TGGCGCTGGATGCATTTCAGAAGCAAAGCTTATATTGTTTCAAGTGATTTGTTTCAAGTCCTACCACAGCTGATGACAGAACTTGAATAAAAAATGATAAGAATTGGAATAATAGTGAATTTCACGAAAAACAATCACAAAACCAACATTTTGTCTGAAAACCTTCCTGTTTCACTGATCATCTTCGGTAAAGAAATCTAATGTTATTACCCGGTCTGGTTTAAGTGAAACTTCAGACCCATGACAATGTGCTTGACATTATATCGGCTTGTGGAATGGCCTCAGAATTAGGGTAATTAGTGATGGTCACCAAATGCTGCCCTTGGCCAACATCCCACGAAATAACAAAATTGAAGGCGAAATCAAATAAAGGAAGATGCTGAAAATCTGAAATTATGGAAAGAAATGCAAAGAAACGAACAGAAAGTGCTGGGGAGCTTTCCTGAACTGAAAGCAGCAGGAAAGGAGTGTGATTAATACCGTTTACAAGGAGGTCTGCTTTAAAGGGGAGAAGGAGTCAATAGAGAAAGAGAGATATAGAAGAAAAAAGAGCAAACAAAGAGAATGGTGATTTGCTGGGCTGGAAATAAAATGTAAGATTCACCTCATTTATTTTTCGCTTATCCCATCTTCCTGAATATTATGCTCACTTAGACACAGATATCGCCCGCTTTTAAAAAGTGCGCTTTTCAACACTTCCCTTTCCGTATGACCGACATTAGGACCTTGTTTCGCTAACCAACAGATATCCGAAGAGGATTTTCACTTTTACGAAGAAAGGCAATTTTTTTCCCATACAAATTAGTGCTACTGCTCTTTACAACATATCGTAGGAACACTCTACTTACAGATAGCGAGGGAAACTTGTATTAATCTAAGATCATGTTTAAATCGATTTGATACCCCTGTCTTTCTTCCCAGAGTGTGGTCATCTTCTTACATTCATTAATCGGATATGGGTATCTCTGACTAAGCCAGCGTTAGTTCACTTTCGCAGTTGCCCTTGAAAAGGCCTTGAGCCACTGCAGTCCTCGTGTTTGATCTGATTTGATTTGTTTTAACGTAGTCAAATGTACAATGGAAAGGTTTGTTTTCCGAGGAGTGCAGGCACATGATAGGAAGCAAGAAAACAGAGATCGTAGGGTACTTACACAGAGTGAGGCATACATGGTTACTGCCTCACAGGAAGTGGGCAAAGCAAGATCGACCTTAGCAAGATTAATATTATATGAAAACTTAGAGATGTTAATTCGTCAGTCTAATAATAGTAGGAAATGAAGTGTTCCTGAGCATCCTGGTCCATGTTTTCAAGCATCTCTGTCTCCTCCCTTTTGGAAGAGGCTGCAGGACATCATTACTGGTTTGGGAGAGATCTTTGATGTTGCCAGCCTTTCTGAAACAATGACAAGTATAATTGACGGAAGGTTGTCTTCTGTGATGGTCTGGGCTGTGCACACAACCGCCTGTAGTTTCTTATGGTCCTGGGCAGAGCAGTTACCATGTCATCCATTTTGCACGTGAATAGAATGCTTTGAGTTGCCAGTGTACAGAGCCGTGGGAGAAGGACGGTTTCAAAATAGTTAGATGTAACAATTGCTGTTAAATGGATACCCACGTTCTGGTTGCTGTCTTGACAACAATTTAAATTTAACCGATAAATTTAATTTATGTCCTCAATACCAAAACCCTGTCGAGTGCATTGTATTGCCAACATCGAACCAATGAGCC
>NW_025204592.1:1864-6137 GCF_004010195.1 Chiloscyllium plagiosum | reverse complement strand
TCTGTGTTTTCAAGCTTCTGTACCTTTTAGCCTGATGGAAGAGGTTCTGGGATATCTTTACAGGCATGTGATGGGTCTTTGATAATATTAGAACTAAGAAAATTCCAGTACAGGAACAGGCCATTCGGCGGTACAAGCCTGCGCCGAACCAGATCCTCTCGCTAATTCCGTCGCCTATTTTCTAAGGGTCTCTATCCCTTTGCTCCCGGCCCATTCACGTATCTTTCCAGAAACATCTTAAATGGAGCACCACTGGTCACAGTTCTCCATTTTGAGAAACTCCCTTCCCCTACTACTCTCTGTCCCTTGTTGCGAAGTCAGATCTTTATCCATGTAGCTAGCACACCCTGGACACCATGTGACTTCACTTTCCCCATAACACGACCATGGGAAATCTTATCAAACGTCTTCCTGAAGTCCATGTACATGACATCTACAGCCTCTCCCTCATCAATCAACTTTGTCACTTCCTCAAATAATTCCATTAAGTTGGTAAGACATGACCTTCCCTGCACAAAACCATGTTGCCTCTCACTGATAAGGCCATTTCCATCCAAAGAGAATAGATCCTATCCCTTAGTATCTTCTCTAGCAGATTCCCTACCCCTGATGACAGGCTCACCGGTCTATAATCAACTGGATTATTCATGCTACCCTTCTTAAACAAGGGGATTAGCAACTTTCCAGTCCTCTGGGACCTCAGTTGTGTTCATGGATGCTACAAAAATATCTGTTCAGGCCCCAGCTATTTCCTCTCTCCCTTCCCTCAGTAATCTTGGATAGATGTTGGCAGCCTTTCTGCGGCAACGAACCGTGTAAATAAATCAATGGTTGGGAGATTGGAGTCCGTCATAGTCTGGGCTGTGAACACAACCTTCTGTAGTTTCTGATGGTCTTGGGCAGAGTGTGGCCGTACCAGGCCATTACACACCCGGACAGTACGTTCACAATAGTGCATCTGTAGAAATAGTACGTGCTGAATGTCCTGAGCCACCTGAGGAAGGAGAGGCGTTGTTGAACATTCTTTACTGTCACACCGATGTAAGGAGACCAGGGTAGGTTGTCAGTTATTGTCACTCTGAGGGAGTTCATGCTCTGCACTCCCTCAACCATTGATGTAGATAACGCCGTGTTCCTCTCCTTTCTTTCTGAAGTCAATGATCAGTTCTTTACTATTGCTGAATTTGAGAGAGAGGTTATTATCATTACACCATGCCACTAAACCCTCGATCTCCTTTCTGTATTCTGACTCATCGTTGTTTGATATCCCTCCTGATTTGGTGATGTCATCAGCAAACCTGTAGCTGGCGTTGTTTAGCATTTGATAACTCAGCCACGTGATTACAGGGCGTACAGTAGGGGCTGAGGACACAGCCATTGGAGTACAGGGAGTACAGTATGGGGCTGAGGGCACAGCCATGGGATTACAGGGAGTACAGTACAAAGCTGAGGGTACAGACGTTGTATATGGGGAGTACAGTCGAGGGCTGAGGGCACAACCGTTTGTGTACAGGAGTACAGTAGGGGGCTGAGGACACAGCCGTAGGTGTACGGGGAATGCAGTACAAATCTAAGGGCACAGACGTTGGTGTATGGGGAGTACAGTACAAAGCTGAGGGCACAGACGTTGGTGTATGGGGAGTACAGTAGGGGCTGAGCACACAGCTATGGGAGTACAGGGAGTACAGTACAAGGCTGAGGGTACAGACGTTGGTGTATGGGGAGTACAGTAGTGGGCTGAGGACACAACCGTGTGTGTACAGGGAGTACAGTAGGCGGCTGAGGACACAGCCGTGGGTGTACGGGGAGTACAGTACAAAGCTGAGGGTGCAGACGTTGTATATGGGGAGTACAGTCGAGGGCTGAGGGCACAACCGTTTGTGTACAGGAGTACAGTAGGGGGCTGAGGACACAGCCGTAGGTGTACGGGGAATGCAGTACAAATCTAAGGGCACAGACGTTGGTGTATGGGGAGTACAGTAGGGGCTGAGCACACAGCTATGGGAGTACAGGGAGTACAGTACAAAGCTGATAGTACAGACGTTGGTGTGTGGGGAGTATAGTAGTGGGCTGAGGACACAACCGTGTGTGTACCGGGAGTACAGTAGGAGGCTGAGGACACAGCCGTGGGTGTACGGGGAGTACAGTACAAAGCTGAGGGTGCAGATGTTGGTGTATGGGGAGTATAGTAGGGGTCTGAGGACACAACCGTGTGTGTACAGGGAGTACAAGTAGGGGAAGAGGTCACAGCTGTGGGTATACAAGGAGTACAGTGGGGGCTGAGGGCACAGCTGAGGTTATACAGGGAGTACAGTACAAGGCTGAGGGTACAGATGTTGGTGTATGGGGAGTATAGTAGTGGGCTGAGGACAGAACCGTGTGTGTACAGGGTACAGACGTTGGTGTATGGGGAGTATAGTAGTGGGCTGAGGACACAACCGTGTGTGTACCGGGAGTACAGTAGGCGGCTGAGGACACAGCTATGGATGTACGGAGAGTACAGTACAAAGCTGAGGGTACAGACGTTGGTGCATGGGGAGTATAGTAGGGGGCTGAGGACACAACCGTGTGTGTACCGGGAGTACAGTAGGGGACTGAGGACACAGCCGAGGGTGTGCGGGGAGTACAGTACAAGGCTGAGGGTACAGACATTGTTGTATGGGGAGTACGGTAGTGGGCTGAGGACACAACTGTGTATGTGCAGGGAGTACAGTAGGGGGCTGAGGACACAGCCGTGGGTGTACGGGGAGTACAGTACAAAGCTGAGGGTACAGACGTTGGTGTATGGGGACTATAGTAGGGGTCTGAGGACACAACCGTGTGTGTACAGGGAGTACAGTAGGGGCAGACGTCACAGCTGTGGGTATACAAGGAGTACAGTGGGGGCTGAGGGTACAGCTGTGGGTATACAGGGAGTACAGTAGTGGGCTGCGGGCACAGCCGTGTGTGTACAGGCAGTACAGTAGGTTCTGAGTACACAGCCGTGGGTGTGGAGTACAGTGGGGGCGGAGGGCACAGCCATGGGTATACAGATAGTACAGTAGGGGGCTGAGGACAGAGCCGTTGGCATGCAGGGAATACAGTAGGGGGCTGAGGGCACAGTCATGGGTGTACAAGGAGAACAGCAGGGGCTGATGGCACAGCCGTGGGTATGCAAGGGGTGCAGTAGGGTGCTGAGGGCACAGCCATGGATGTACATGGAGTACAGTAGGGGGCTGAGGATACTGCTGTGGGTGCACGGGGAGTACAATAGTGGGCTGAGAACACATCCTCCGTGAATTCCAGAGTTGGGTTTTATTGTTGAGAATGTGCAGATGCCTGTCTTCACAGATTGTGTTCTGTGTGTCAGAAACTGGGGGATCTCGTTGCAGAGGGTGGAACCGTGATCAAGGTCATGGAGTATTGAGATAGGTCAGGAGGGGATAATGTTATTGAAGGTGGAGCTATAGTTAATGACCAGGAGTCTGTTGTAGGCATTCTTGCTGTCCAGATGTCCCAGTGATGAGGGCAGGGCTCAGTATATGGCATCTGTTGTGGTCCCGTTACATCAGCCGGCACATTATAGGGCAGCGGGCCAGGCTGGAAGACTGAAGGTGGTGTGGGCCATAACCAGCGTCTCAAAGCACTTCATGTTTATTGAGGTCATAGCCACTGGGCGGTAGTTATTAAGGAACATTACAGATGCATTCTCTCTTACAAGGATGATGGTGGTCTTCTTGAAGCAGGTTGGGACTTCGGTTCAGGAGGGAGAGGCTGAAGATGCCAGTTGGTCCTCACAGGATCTGAGTGCTCAGCCGGGAACACTCTCGAGGCCTGTCGCTTTCCTTGACTGGACCTGCAGGAAGACTGATCATGCCTGCAGTGGTGACAGCGGACGCAGGTCAATCCGAGGCTGTTGGGGCAGGTTTCACGCTGGCAGTCACACAGTCATTCATCATAGACGTTACCTTCCCTCACCTCCCTCCATCATCATCACCACACAGTGACGTTGGTTGTTGTGAGCAACACACAGTTAGTGTTGAGACAGAGTGACATCATTAAATTGGGATTGTGCGCCATCAAATTCTGTGTCACCATAACGGGGTAAATTCACAATAAAACGGGGGCAGGGTGTGCTCCTACTGGGTCTCAGTGGTGCAGGGAGTGAAGATTTTGCAGGTATAATTCCAGTCAAGTCACTGTTTTAACCTGAATAGAGTCAAGCACCTTGAGTGCTGAGTCTTTTCAATGGTGGACAGTACTTAGGGAGTCAGGAAGCGTCATTTACATGAAC
>NW_025204592.1:260-1339 GCF_004010195.1 Chiloscyllium plagiosum | reverse complement strand
ATATGGACGGTGGGAGGATTCAGTGTCGGCCAGGATTCCATTAAACGTTGAATATAAACAGCTATCTGTGAGTATCATCTGGCGGGAGTACACTGTCTCTCAGATGCTTGTCATTTTCAGTCTGGTATTTCCGAAGGATCGATCCCATTACGCCAGTATTGTTGAATTTAACAAAACAGATGCAATTTATCACAGCACACAGCAACAATAAGTCATCGAATACTGAACACCCTTCTAATTGCAGAAACGACTATAATGTTCTGTATAAGAAACACTGCTTTCCTGTTCATGTTCAAATGAGATAACCTGTCTCATCAGGATGCTCAACTTGGAACTATTTTTTAAAAATCTTTTTTTCGATGTGGGCATCGCTGGATGGGCCCACCATTTCTTGTCCGTCCCTCGTTGCCCCCTTAAGAAAGTGCTGCTGAACTGCCTTCTTGGACAGCTGCAGTCCACCTGCTGTGTGTGGAACCACAATGCTATTAAGGAGGGAATTCCAGGGTTTTTACCCAGCAACAGTGAAGGAACACGATATATTTCCACATCAAGATGTTGACTGGGTTGGAAGGGAATTTGTAGGTGGTGGTATTCCCATCAGTCTGCTGCCCTCGTCATTCGAGATGTAAGTGTTCGTGGGATTGGAAGGTGCTGTCTGAGGATCTTTGGCGAATTTCTGCGGTGTGTCTTGTAGATAGTACACACTTCCACTACTGACCAACGGTGGTGGCGGGAGTGAATGCTTGTGGATGTGATGCGAATCAAATGGACTATTTTGTCCTGGATGGTGTCAAGCTTCTTTAGTGTTGTTGAGACTGCACTCATTCAGGCAAGTGGGAAAATTCCATCTCATTCCTGACTTGTGCCTTATAGATGATCAATAGTCTTTGGGAAATCAGGAGGTGAGTTACTCACACAGTATTCCTAGCCTCTGATCTGCTCTTGTATTTATGTGGCGAGTCCAGTTGAGTTTCTGGTCAATGATAACCCCCAGGATATTGATAGTGGGGAATTTAGTGATGTTAATGCTGCGGATTACCAAGTTGTTATATTGTTTCTGATTGGTGATGGTCATTGTC
>NW_025204592.1:0-255 GCF_004010195.1 Chiloscyllium plagiosum | reverse complement strand
CAGCCCAAGCCTGGAGAGGGTCCAGATCTTGTTGCATTTGGGCATGGACTACTTCCATATCTGAGTATTTGAGAATGGTGCTGAACATTGTGCAGTCATTGTCGAATATCCCCACGTCTGACCTTATGATGGAGGGAAGGTCATTGATGAAGCAGCTGAAGATGCTTCGATCTAGACTTTATCTGAAGAGTCACTGAAGATGTTACCTAGTATGATGATGACACCTCTGATAATGAACCTTCCAGCTCACCGAGA
>NW_025204591.1:7110-9603 GCF_004010195.1 Chiloscyllium plagiosum | reverse complement strand
ACAATTTAATGGGGCACCTTTATCCCAATCATTGGGCCAATCCTGATAGTACGCTGTTAACATAGTCTTCAGCGTCTGATGCTAACTTTCCAAGGCTCCCTGGGATTCAGGATGGGACGCCCTTGATTTGAAGTGCTATATGCCTAAACTACCCATGACTTCCTTAAACAGCTGAGTGGTAAAATGAGACCCTTGGTCTGACTGAATCTCTCTGGGTATTCCACAGCGAGTCAAGAAAGTTACGAACTCCTCCACCTCCCTTTTTGCCTTGACACTCCAATGATGGAATTGCCTCTGGAAATCTGGGAGACACATCCATTATGGTCAGCAAGTATTGGTTTCCATTTTTACTTTAGAAAGGAGAGTGACACAATTAATCATAACCCACGTGCAAGGTTCTTCGAATGCAGGAATTGGCAAGAAAGGTGCTGGTTTTATTACTGCCTGTTACTTACCTACCATTTGGTATGTATAGCACGTACAACAAAAAATAACCGTGTCCTTGTGCATTCCAGGCCACTAGAAATGCTTCTATACCTTAGCCTGAGTATTCTGTACACCTAAGTGACCGCCTGCAGTTAGTTTATGAGCAACCCGTAACACTGTAGTTGCTGCTAACACAATCTGGTGCACTTCGGCACATTTCCCTTCTGCAGTAACCTATCGGGGTCTCCATTTTAATTTTATGATTCTATCTTTAAGTTAATAACGTTCAACAATATATAGTATGATTCCTTTTCTGTGAGTGTGCATGTGTATGTGTGTGTGAATGTTTGTGTATATATCTGTTGTAAGTCCATTCGCCTTTCTGGACTAAACACCTCTGCCTGATCCTCTGCCTCTTCAGGTTTTTCCTGCACCATTTCATCAAACAGGGTGTCAGTTCACTGAGCATCAACCCATTTGTCTTTTTCGTTCGTTTTTCCTTCCTGATGTAACTTATGACAGTGGGATCTTGTTACCACACAGTCTGGAAACATTCCTGTGTAATTTTCTTTTAACTCACCAATTCCCTAGTTTTCCTTTGGCTTCTCCACCACAAGGTGTGCCTATCCCACCTCGCCTCCTGCTAAATCGTTCCCAAGAACAAACTATATTCCTGGAACTGACACTCTGTTACTCACTGTCACTGTTACTTCCCTAATCTTGATTTGACATTCCATCCTTATGTTACACAAGGGAATGCTTAATTTCTGTCCCCATTCCACAAATTCACACGCTCTTGATTAACATTCCAGAAAGAGTGAAGTAATATTTTCATCTCCTACTATTAGAGGGTGAGAGAAAGTGAGGGCTGCAGATGCTGAAGATGAGAGTTGAAAAGTGTGGGGCTGGAAAAGCACAACACGTCGGCAGCATCCGAGAGGCAGGAACGTTGACGTTTCAGGCATAAATCCTTCATCAGGAAAGTGGGAGGTAAGGGAGGGGCAAGGAGGTTGAGAAATTAATGGGAGGGCTGGGGTGGAGCTGGGTGGAAGGGAGCTTTGAAGGCGATTGGTAGATGCAGGTGGGGTGTGATGGTGGTAGGTCGGAGAGGAGGGTGATATTACTCCCATTGGTGGTAGGACAGCTGGAACCCTCAAACTGCACAGCATCAACATTGACTTCACCAAATTCCAAATCTCCCCTACGCCAACCTCTCCCAGATCCAACAGTTCAACCTAGCACTGCCCTCTTAAACTGCCCTAACCAGCCATCTTCCTTTCCACCTATCGACTCCACCCTACCCTCCGACATATCACTATCACTCCCACCTACCCACCATGTTCCTAACGATGGGTTTATGCCTGATATTCGATTGTCCTGCTGTTCGGATGCTGCCTGATCTGTTGTGTTTTTCCGGCGTCTCACTTCTCAACTATTAGAGACTGAGCAGATCCCGTATCTCACAAAATTATAACTTCTTGTCCTTCTCCCCCTGTTCTTTCTGAGTAAACTTTATCTACAGAGGTGTATTCTTTCGAGAGATCAGGCACTGCCTCCATACCCAGCCCTTGCCTAGGCTGTGCAATTTCCTGCAGCTCCTCGGCTCCAATTGGGGTCTCCTTTACCAGTTTCACTAATGCCACTGGGCTTAGCCTCTTCTACCACATCTTTCCCCAAAGTATCTTCCTTTAACGCCCAGCACGGTGTGTCCCAGCTTACTGCAGTGAAAACAACTTTTTCCCTGTGCCCTTCTTAAACCATCAGCACTGTAATTTTATGTGTTCCACTCCCCTATTGTGAGATCCAGCTTACTGCAGTGAAAACAACTTTATCCCTGTCCCCTTCTTAAACCACCAGCACTGTAAGTTTATGTGTTCCACTACCCTATTGTGAGAGCACCTGAGGCCTTTCACCACCTTTCAACCCCCTTGGGCGTCTTTCGTCACTTGTGGTAAACTATTGTGAGCTACTGTTCGCTTTGTAATGTGTGATCGTCTCTTCTCCCAATTTCTATCCCTCACAGGGTAAAATTCCTGCCAGAAGCTAAATTTCATCACATGCCACAAT
>NW_025204591.1:0-5792 GCF_004010195.1 Chiloscyllium plagiosum | reverse complement strand
GTCCAAGTGCCACACGGCAAGGCCCCAAACTGTTATGACATCAATGTCGAACACCTCTGTTAATTAAAACCACACACCTAGAAAAGCTCACCTCACATCATAATCTGTAAACACTTGAGCGACAGAGATCTCCTAAATTCCACTAATAAACAAAAAATAACAATTTATATGTGTGTAGGTTAGCTCGCTGAGCTTGAAGGTATGTTTTCAGAAATTTCGTCACCATGACTAGGTGACATCATCAGTGGGAGTCTCTGCTGAAGTGCTGGTGGTATGTCCCGCCTCTCTATTTATAGGTCTTGGTTTCTTAAAGTGGGTGATATCATTTCCGGTTATTTTAACAAGGGAATGTAGACAGGATCTAAATTGATGCGTTTATTGATGGACTTCTGGTTAGAATACCATTCCTCTAAGAAGGTCCTTGCGTGTCTTAGTATGTGTGTGTGTGCTTTGCCCCAGTCAAAGTGGTGCCCTTCTTTGTCTGTATGTATGGAACATAGTGATAGTGCTTCATGTCTTTTGGTGGCTAGTTGGTGTTCATGTATCCTCGTAGCACGACAACAGGACACTTTCAATGGTGGAAAAATGATTTTATACACACTGTTTAATCAATGTGTGTGCAGATAAGTCGCATTTTTCATATGTGCACAACACATTGTTTATTTACAATAAACAACAGAGACACAGTTAACGAAAAATGATGCATATGATGTATAAAATTGATAAAACATTAAAGCATGATTTGATCCTCTCAACGTTCCCTCCTTTTCTGGGATTCCCAACTCTAATCTCTCATTCTTACCAGGATGTGTGCTCCAAATTCTTGATTCTGGTGTCCCAACTTATTTCAGTTAATCCCCTTTCTACCGGGACTTCAATATGTTGGCCTGCTGGGTTCTTTCCAAAGCTAGTGTCTGTCATATTATTGGAGATAAATATTCTGGCATCAGACTCAGCATTAGAACATATTACTCTGTTGTACATGCACGGTACAAAGGACCACAGCGCACAGGCATTGCAAAAACATTGGGGGATGTTCATCTCCTTCTTTCGATAATGTAGTTTTTTCATTTTCCACATCTCCATATCTATATCCTCTCTCTCGTTCTCCCTTTGTATCGACCTTAAGAAATCCACCAATTTTTCTTCGTGTCCCATCTTCCAAAACTCATTCTTTCAGTTTATATCTAATGCTCTCTTCAAGATGTAATGTGGTTATAATTAAGCAATGCAACTACAAAGACATGCGAGCGTAGCTGGCCAGAGTTAATTGGTAGGGGAGCTGAGCAGGAAAGACCATGGAGCAGCAATGGGAGGAGGTTCGGGGGATAATTCAGAAGATAATACCAGAAATGCAACCCCAAGAACTTAAAACATATTCATGGGAGAACAAGGCAGCCATGAGTGATAAGGCATCAAACCAAAAGTGAAAATATACAATGTGGTGAAGATGTTTGGGAATCCAGAGAATTCATTGGCTCTGCAATTACATAACGCCGGCATCACTGATACTACAGAGCTCTTAATCATGGTCAAGAAAAGAAGCAGAGGAAAATCATTCACTTTAAACACAGAAGATGGTATTTCTCAAGGAAAAAGATTCAGGTGAATTAAACATTTGAATTAAGATCAGTGAAATGCTTTTGCGGAATGTGTCAGATTGGAAGCAAGACCAGGGGAGAGAGACCCTCAGCAGAATGAGAGTACGAAAATGGAACCAGGTCAGGTCACTGAGTGCGGGGCTGATGGGTGATTGGGTCTCAGTGAGAATTGGGGAACAGACAGCAGAATTGCATTGCAGGTATTGCAGCTCGAAACTGCGTATTCATGTAGTGCTGTAGGCCACAGCAGCAGGAGAAGCAGAACAGCAATTAACCATAACCTGTAACAGTTTGCCAGGATAACACCTCAGTCTGTCATTACCATCAACACCATCTATGGCTCAGTGACGAGTGTGGGTGAACATGTCAGAATCAGAATCACATGAACTTTAACCTGATGCTAACTCATTAAAGCTACCGACTTGACCAACAGATCTGATCGAAGCCCTGCAGTCCTGTCACATTCAGTCATAAATGATGATGGACGATTAAACAAATGACTGGAGGAGAGGGCTCCACAAACATTCCCATCCTAAATAATGGAACAGACCTGCACATCAGTGTAAAAGAGAAGGGTGTTTATCTGCACCATCTTCTGCCAGAAGTGTGGAGACGATGATACACGTCACCGTCATCATGATGCCCACAAAATCACAGATGCCAGTTTCAACTAATTTGATTCGCTGCACGTGACATGAAGAAACAGGTGAACAATAGGTACAACACAGACAATGGGTCCTGACTCCATTCCTGCAAAAGGACTGAAGACTTGTGCTGCACAACAAGCCGTATCCCTGGGGAAGCTGTTTCATTCCAGCTCCAAACCTGACATCTCCCTGGCAATGTGGAAAATTATTCAGCTGTGTCCCGTCCACTAAGAAGGGAAATATTACAAACTGACCAATTACTATCACCTCAGTCCCATCATGACAGCCAAGTTGGTGGGAGTTCTTTTTGACAGAGATGTCAAGCAGCACAGAAATAACCTGTTCAGTGTGGTTTCCGATAGATCCCCATGTGGAGAGGGTGCTGTGGAAATGTCACTGGATTACTAATCTAGACCAGGCTAATACTCTGGCAGCGGGTGGAAGTTAAAAGCAATTAATAAAATATCGAGATCTAAAATCTGGGGTCAGTAACAGTGACCTTGAAGCCAATATGGATTGTAAACAGAATTTCCTTTGCCAATGTACTTTTAGGAAGTGAACCTCCAATGATTTCCTGGGCTGGCCTAAAACTGACTCCAATGACCCTGACATGTGATAAACATTTCAATGGTCTCTGAAACGGTCAATCAAGGCACCCATTTGTATCTAACTACTCGGAGGTCTGAAAGGATGAAACCGGACAGAACATCTGGCCTCAGCAACAATGTCGGAAAAGGGAATGGGAACACAGTCCTGTCGACACTGCAGAGACCTCCTTCCTGACATCTGAGAGATCGTGACAGCATTTACCGAGCTTTCCCAGAGACTGCACAGAAACAGTGGGAAAGGAGTAGGTCATACAACACAATGCACTTAACTCACACGATATACATATCCGTTAATATGAGTAAACTTGGGAAGCTATAAAATAGGCGGTTCAGTAGTACGTTTGGTCTATCGAGTTTGCTACCCAACTCAATGTTATGATGGTTGGTCCTTCATTTCCACACCGTGCTCCTGCTCTCCCATCATCCCTTTACTGTCTCTCAATCTTTATTTATATTCAGTGTCTTGGTTTCCAGGTGCGAAAGAATTCACCATGTTCACCAGTCTGTGAGTGCAGACATTTATTCTCATCTCAGTGCAGAGTAACCTGCCTGTACCTAATACTGTTGCTCCTTGTTCTAGACGTTCCAGCCAGGGGAATTATCATCCCTGCTTCCAATCTGTCTCAGCCTGTCAGACTTTTGTACATTTCACTGATTTCTCCACTCATTTTCCGAAACGCCATGCAATACGGGCCCAGTCACTACAAAGTCTGCTCCGACAACAAGCTTGCCATCCCAGATATCAGTCTGGTCATCCTTCACTGTTCTCTCTCAATGTCAGTTTGTCCTTTATTAGGTATGGAGATGAGGACTGTCCACAATACTGCACAATATTTGAGATGATGTCTCACTAAGGCCCTATACACCTGCAGTAAGACACCATTTCTCCTGGACTCACATCCCCCTGAAATGAAGGTCAGCCCATCATTTATCTTCTTTACTGCTTTCTTCCCTGCAATATTGCTTTCAGTGACTGCTGTACAAGGAGATCCAGATCCTTTTCAATGTAGTAGCTCCCCACTTGCTGGTTCTATGTACACTGGTCAGCGTGGCAATGCCATGCCTAGTATTGACTTCTGGTTACAGAACTCACTGTGCTGCAGGGACCTCAGGGGTTTATGCAGAAGGAAACAACAAAAAGGAGCATACGTCCCTTTGTAAATCAACATGTTTCAACCAATCCTTTTCAAATGGTAGACTGCCAATTTATCGTTTCCACCAAAGGGCACACCGTCGCCTCTATCCACATTATTTTCCCTCTGTCACGTATTTACCCTTTCACTCCAATTGTCTTAGTCTTCTCGGTGCTTTTTTACATCCTCCTCACCCACTCACAATCCCACATCCGTTAGTGCTGTCAGCAGGCTAGGATATATTGTATCTGATTCCAGCAACCCAATGTTTAATGGGTATTGTGAACAGCTGGGCCCCAAGCACCGATCCCTGTGACACCTCAGCAACCGTCCTCTGTTAATTTCTATTTATTTATTTCGTGAATCTGGTGTCACTGGCTGGGCCAGCATTTATTACCTGACCCTAGTTGCCCTTGAGAAGGTGGTGGTGAGCTGCCTTGTTGAACGCTGCAGTCCACCTGTGGTTGACCTCCAATGCCATTCGGGAGGGAATTCCAGGATTCTGACCCAGCGACTATGAAGGAGCGGTGATATGTTTCCAAGTCAGGATTGTGAATGGCTTGGAGGGAACCTAAAGATGATGGTATTTCCATACATATGCAGCTCTCGTCCTTCTAGATAGACGTGGTCGTGTGTTGGGAAGATGGTCTCTGAGGATCTTTGGTGAATCATTTCACAGCAGCATATATATAGTAAAACACTGCTGCTGCTGAGCGTCGATGGTGGAGCATTGTGGATGTAGGGACAAGCAAACTGGTTGCTTTATCCTGGATGGTATAAAGCTTCTTGAGTGTTGTTGGGGCTGCACTCATCCTGGCAAATTGGGAGTCTTCTATCACACTTCTGATTTATGCATTGTAAATGATGGACAGACTTTTGGAAATCAGGATATGAGTTACTCGCCACAGTATTCCTAGCTCCTGACCTGCTCTTGTAGTTACTGTGTTTATGTGGCCAGACCAGTGAGTTTCTGAGCAATGATTACCCACCAGGACTTTGATACTGCGGGATTCAGTGATAGTAACACCATTGAATACCAAGGGGCAGGTTAGATTGTATTTTATTGGTGATGGTCATGGTCTAGCATTTGTGTGGCCTGAATATTACTTGCCATTTGTCAGCCTGGATACTGTCCAGATCTTGTCACATTTGAACATGGACTGCTTCAGTATCTGAGGAGCCACAAATGTTGCAGAACATTGTGCAATCATTGGCGAACATCCCCACTTCTGACCTTAAAATGGAGGGAAGGTCATTGATGAGGCAACACTGATGAAGTTTTTGTTCACTGCTCGTGGGACTCCTACAGACATGGAGCTGAGTTGACTGAACTTCATCAACCGCGACAATCTTCCTACGTGTTACGTATGAATCTAACCAGCGGGGGTTTGCTTCTGATACCCATTGATTCCAGTTTTGTTAAGGCCCCTTGATACCACACAGGGTCGAATGCAGCCTTGCCAACAAGCGCTGTCACTATCACCCCACCTCTGTAATTCAGCTCTGTTGTCCATGTTTGAACAACGGTACTGAAGTCAAGAGCTGAGTGGCCCTGGTGGAGCCCAAACTGGTCGTCATTGACCAGGTTATTGCTGAGCATGTGCTGCCTAAAAGCACTGACACCTTCCACCACTTAACTGATGATCGAGAGTAGACTGATGGAGTGGTAATTGGCCGGATTGGATTTGTTTTGCTTTTTATATACAGGAGATACTTGGGGTAAATCTTTGGTAATTTTCTACATAATCGGGGAAAGCCATTGTTGTAACAGTATTGAAACAGTTTGGCTAGGGGAGTGGCAGG
>NW_025204590.1:6495-9603 GCF_004010195.1 Chiloscyllium plagiosum | reverse complement strand
ACATACGTTCTGTATCCACTGATCAGGCACTGCCATATCAGGAAGACATTGTGAGAACTTTTATCATCCATGATCTGAGAAGAAAATATCCCTAAGACTACATGCGGTTATAATAGACTGCGACATGGCTATTTTAAAAGGGAATTGTACCTAAGAGATTTTGGGGACTGCAGATATTGGATAATTCAGTGTAGGTAAAGCATGGCGGTGGAAATGCACAGTAAGCCAGGCCACATCCGAGGAGCAAGAGCGTAACGTTGCAGGAAGGACCTTTCTTCAGAACTGGGGAGGGAGAAGGGGCTAAGAGAAAATGGGTTATGGAGTGATGCTGAACGAAAGATCAGTGATAGGTGAGTGAAGGTAGTAGGTGATAGTGATAGATCGGTGGGGAGTTTGGAGCAGATGATGGGAAGGAAGATGGACATTAGGTCTCCTCGAGAGGGCAGATATGAGTCCGGGGGCTGGATCTGGGATCTGGGTTGGCCAGGGGAGATTTGTAAATCAGTGAATCCAATGTTCATGCTGTGTGTTTGTTGGCTTCCGAGGCAGAAGATGAGGAGTTGCTGGTAACATCCCGGTAAATTTCTTCTCAACCATCTCCAGCTTAATATAACAGAACTGCACACAGTACTTCAGAAGAGGCTGTACCAATATCCTGCACAATCTCAGCATGACTTCCCAACTTCTAACCTCAAAGGTATGAGCAATGAAGTAACCTTAAACACCTTACGCGACCAACTTCAAAGAATTATACCTGCACCCCTGGGTCCCTCTTTTCTATATTACTACCAAAGCCCAACATTAATTGTACAAGCCCTCCCCTTGTTTGTTTTATCAAAATGCAATGGCTCACATGCATCCATGTTAAACTCCATCTGCCACACCTCAGCCCAGTGAATCATATTACTGCCCCCTCACACTCCCCCTTCGGATTAAAACGACAATCCCCTCTCCAGAAGGCCTACAAACACCAGCCTTAAGTTTCCCAAAGACCCAGAGCTTGGTTTGCCTTGCACAGGCAGAGGGAGGAGTCGGTAAGCAAAAGCTGGAAAGGAAACAGTTGCCTTGTACCAATGAATGATTTTAGGAGGAGGGAAGCCACGTGATAGAGATTTGAAATAGTGACCGGCGTTTTAGGCCCAGAATTGTGCTCCTTTCTCCTCTCTGGTGTTCAGTATTGATATCTACTCGAGATCCTTCATAGTGCAGAGTGTGTCTGCAGGATTCCTTTCCCTAATATAGCAGACTACTGGTAATATCCATTTAAACCAGAAATCATAGCCAAGCAATTGAAGATGTTCATTGGTTATCTCAATGGCATCGCAAATGCTCTCAACATCACTTGGTTGAGGCTAATAACTTGTACTTTTTTTTTCAATTAGAAATGTCCCCTGCATAATTTGGTCATGTTAAGCAGAATTTAATAAATCCATATACTTCAAATATGACCGGAAATCTGGGCACGATTTATGCCTTGTTTAATGGATGGTGCCCACCTTTCTGTGCCGGAGCTCTGGATTCGATTCCAGTCCATGAATGTCTGATAGTGCCCCTATCTCTGGAGAAGGTGGAGTGTATTCATGTCCTGTGGAGTTGGGTCACAGCTTTAGGGGCTAAAGCTGAATGATGGTAGTTCCAAATCCCACAGAGCTGTTCCATAATATGTCTGAACAAGTTGATTAAACTTTCTTGGAATAGTGCTTTGATGGAGAAGGAAGAATTACGACTACTGAATTTTAGACTATAGACCCAGGATGACTGAAAGCACAGCCAACCGTCTTGATTGGAGTCACATTTACACTTTCTAGAGGTTTATAAAATTATGAAGAGCATGGATAGAGTGAGTGGTCAAGGTGCCATCCCCCCAAGGTAGGAGAGTCGAAATCTAGAAGGCATAGGTTGAAGGTCGGAAGAGAACGATTTGAAAGACAATGAAGAGCAACTTTTTTTCCTGCAGAGGGTGGTGCTTCTATGGAATAAACTGCCAGAGAAACTGGTGGAGGCTGGAACAATTACAGCGCTTAAAAGGCAGCTGGATGCCTTTATGATTAGTGGGACATGGGCCAAATGCTGGCAAATGGCAGTGGATTAATTTAGAATAATCAGATGGCATGAACGAGTTGAAGGGTCTGTTTCCCTTTTGTACATCTCTATGAATCATTGATTTAATTAATGAAGGTCTCTTTGTAATCTTCACCATTATACAAACGCTGTCCACTGTACACCAAAACTTGATGTCATCCGCAAATTTGCGAAATATACCTTTTATAACTCTCATCTAAATCATTTATATACATGACAAACAAAAGTGGACCCAACAATTTTGCCTCTGGATCATCGCTGCCCACAGGCTTCCATTTCAAAAAACAACCATCCACCATCACCTGTCTCCTGCCATTAAACAGGTATACACAGAAACACACACGCAATCACACACACATACAAAGACACCGACGCAACCACGTCTTTAAGACAATGTTTAGATTAAAACAACGATCGAGAGTTACAGTAAGAAGGCAAGAAAGATGTGTTGAGAAACAAACCCGACAGAATCAAATAGCAAAGTAGACTTGATGGGCCAAATCAGCACCTGTCTCCTCCCATTAAACAGGTATACACAGAAACACACACGCAATCACACACACATACAAAGACACCGACGCAACCACGTCTTTAAGACAATGTTTAGATTAAAACAACGATCGAGAGTTACAGTGAGAAGGCGGGAAAGATGTGTTGAGAAACAAACCCGACAGAATCAAATAGCAAAGTAGACTTGATGGGCCAAATGACCTAATTCCAATTCCTTCTGCTCTGTGGCCTTAAGGTGTCAGGATTATTTTCCAAGGGTGCAGTAGAAGCTAAGTTTGATAAATACTTGACTGAACAGTAAATGGGACTGTGGGATACGCTTGAGGGGCTGAATGGTATATGTTTGTTCCTATTTGCTGTGCCCTTGTTTCTGAAAAGAGTAGGTGACTTGCTGTGAGGTTAACACGATTTAATATGAAAGGGGTCTCTCATTTCCATTTGAGATAACGTTGCTCCTTTCTCCTTTGGATTATGCGATCTGTGGCGTTCTCATCGCCCGAGAACAGTGAAGTCTGG
>NW_025204590.1:0-3616 GCF_004010195.1 Chiloscyllium plagiosum | reverse complement strand
TAGGGAGGAGGGACTTGGGGGCGGGGCGTCGGAAATGTGATAGGTGGAAAGAGGTCAAGGTGAGGGTGATAGGTCAGACTGGGGTGGGGGCGGAGAGGTCGGGAAGAAGATTGCAGGTTAGGAAGGCGGTGCTGGATTTGATGGATTTGACTGAGACAGGCTGGGGGGAGGGGAAATGAGGAAACTGGTGAAATCCGAGTTCATCCCTTGTGGTTGGAGGGTTCCTAGCCGGAAGATGAGGCTTTCTTCCTCCAACCGTCGTTTTGTTGTGGTCTGGCGATGGAGGAGTCCAATGACCTGCATATCCTTGGTGGAGTGGGAGGTGGAATTGAAATGTTGAGCTACAGGGTGGTTGGGTTGGTTGGTCCGGGTGTCCCAGAGGTGTTCTCTGAAACGCTCCGCAAGTAGGCGGCCTGTCTCCCCAATATAGAGGAGGCCACATCGGGTACAGAGGATGCAATAGATGATATGTGTGGAGGTACAGGTGAATCTGTGGCGGATATGGAAGTTTCCTTTGGGGCCTTGGAGGGAGGTGATAGGGGAGGTGTGGGCGCAAGTCTTGCACCTCCTGCGGTTGCAGGGGAAGGTGCCGGGAGTGGAGGTTGGGTTGGTGGGGGGTGTGGATCTGACGAGGGAGTCACGGAGGGAGTGGTCTTTACGGAATGCTGATAGGGGAGGGGAGGGAAATATGATGGACTCATATAGTTCGGACAATGTTCAAGAAGAGCTCACAGAGTCCAGTGTGAGACTGATAACGTTACTGATTTAACTTACAGATAGAAAAATTGTAGCCTGTCTGTGAAGGAACAGCCTATTGCTCCTTTTCTGTTTCCCTGCCACTCAACACAGCACAGTGTGGAAGTGAAAAAAAGCCTAGTCGTCTTTTCCACTCATGGAGGATTCCTGATGATGATTCATTGGAATCTCCCCACTGCCTGAAGCAAAGCAATTCAGCCAAATCCAACAGTTTCAGGAAGTAATCCCATTGTCAGAAGGTTATGTGAGACAAATAACTTCAGAAGTAATTATTACGACTCGATATGTGAGGGGATCAGACAAGAGATTCTATGGCTGCAAATGGGAATCCAAGTTGATGTATAGCCTCCTACGTGCCAGGGTCCAGGATGTCTCAGAGTACGTTCTCACCAGGGTGGGGAGCAGCCAGAAGTCATGTGCACATTGGTACAAATGACATAGGTAGAAGTAGTGATGAGGTCATGCAGAGTGATGATAGAGAACGAGGAAAAAGGGTAAAATACAGGACCACGACAGATGTAATATCCGGTTTATTTCCAGTGTTCCGTGCGAGTGAGGGTAAGAACAGGCGGACATGGCAGAGGAATGCGTGGCTAAATAATTGGTACAGGAGGTAGGGATTCAGAGTTTTAGATCACTCGGATCTTTTGTGGGGCAGAGGTGACGTGTTCAGGAAGGACGGGTTGTACCTGAATTGGAAGGGGGCTAATATCCTTCGTGGCAGGTTTGCTAGTGCTACAAGGGAGGATTTCAACTAGATTGGCTGGCGTGGGGGACGGCGTCGGTTCCTCAACAGCAGGGTTGCAAGTGCGAGGCTGGAAGGAGATACCGTAATCAGAAACTGTAAAGTGCAGAGTTAGGTTCGGCAGGAACACGACAGGGAGCAAGGAATGCCTGTTGGATTAAATTGCATCTCTCTAAATGTAAGATGGCTGACAGGTAAGGCCGATGAACTCAGTGCGTGGAGAGAGACGTGGGACTGCGATATCATAGCCATTACAGAAACATGGCTAAGGGAGGGACAGTACTGGCAGCTTAATGTAAAAAGGTGCAGGTGCTTTATGCGAGACAGAGATGGTGGAAGGAGGTGTGGGGGCGTTCATTTTTGATTAAGGCGAGTACCACAGCAGTAATCAGAGATAAAATAACTGATGGATCATCCAGTGAGGATTTGTGGGGGAAGCTAAGAAATAAAAAGGGAATGATGATATTATTTGGGTTTTACTATAAGCCCCCAAATAGTAAACGGGGAATTAGAATAATTAAAATATGTAGAGAGATTGGGGAGACTTGCAGGTCCAATAGGATTGCCATAGTCGTAGATTTTAAATTTGCTGCATTGACTGAGAATTACATAGAATTAAGAACTGAGATGGTGTGTATCTATTAAGTGGGTTCAGAAACGTTTCCTCAAGCAATATGGAGAGGGTGCAATTCTGGAACGGGTAAAACATGACCTACTCTAAGAAATATGGCAGGACAGGTGACTGAGGTGACAGTGGGTGAGCACGCTGGGACAGGGACCATAGTTCTGTTAGTTTTAAAATATACTTATGGATAAGGACAAAACTGGCCCGCATGTTCTAGTTCTAAATTGGGGCAAGGCGAATTTTGATGGAATTAGATAAGAGCTTGTAGGAGTTGTTTTGAGGGGTTTGTTTGCAGGCGAAGGGACCTCCGGCTAGTGAAGGCCTTTAAAAGTGAAATGGCTGGAGTTCAAGGTCTATATGTTCCTGTGAGGGTAAAAGGCAAGGTTGGCAGGAAGAGGGAACCCTGGATGTCAGGAGATATTGAGGCTTTGACAGTCAAAAAGGAGGTGTGGCTGAGGTCCATGCAGCTGGGATCAAGGGAAATCCAGGCGGTGTACAGGGAATACTGGAGTTTACCGAAGAAGAAAACCAGAAGGGCTTAAAGAGCGCACACGATAGCATTGTCTGAGAAGATTAGGGTGAATCCAAAGAGGTTCTTTAAGTATATTAAAGTTAAAAGAATAACTACATGAGAATATGACCCCTCAAGTTCCAAAGTGGACATGCATGTCTAGAACCATAGGAGATGTGTGAGATTCTCAACAAATATTTCTCCTCTCTCTTTACCGTGGAGAAATACAAGAAGACTTGGGAGGTTAACAAAGGTCGTGGTGATATATTGGGGTTAGTCAATATCACAGGAGAGGACGTGTTGGCTGTATTAGAATGTATGAAGGTGGATAAATCTCCTGGTCCTAAACAGATGCATCCAAGAATACTGCAAGAGGCCACAGAAGAAACTACGGGGACCTGGGTGATATTTTTGCATCATCGTTAGCCGCAGGTTAGGTTCCAGAATATTGAAGTGTAGCAAATGTTGTACCATTATTCAGGAAGGGAAGCAAAGAAAAATCTGGGAACTATAGACCGGAAAGCCTAAACATCTGTAACAGGTAGGTGACTTGAGAAGATTCTGTGGGATAAGATATGCACACGTTTGGTAAGACAGGGTTTGATCAGAAATAGTTTATTTTTTTCAATTTCCGACAGTATGGAAACAGGCCATTTCGCCCAACAAGGCCACACCGATCCTCTGAATAGCAACCCACCCAGTCCCATGCCCCTATCCTATTTTTACCCCTGACTAATGCACATGAGGCTGTGGCCAATTCACCTGACCTGTACATCTTTGGATTGTGTAAGGCAAAAGAAGCTCCCAGAGGAAACCCACGCGAACACAGGGAGAATGTGCAAACTCCACAAGAGAGTCACCCGAGGCTGAAATCAAACCTCAGTGCTAACCACTGAGCCATCATGCCACCCTTGCTTTTTTACAACGCAGTTCAATGACGCAGGGGCAAAATCTATTCTGTCTTTCACCAATGATGCAC
>NW_025204589.1:7059-9602 GCF_004010195.1 Chiloscyllium plagiosum | reverse complement strand
CTCGCACACTCCCCCACCATCACACTCACATGCCCACGCAGTCTCCTACCATCACACGCCTCACACACCTTAAACTGAGCTCCAGCCTGTGAACACTGACACAGTTGATCCCCTCTAAATGGCCTTTAACCCCATACCCATTCTATTCCCTGTGTAACAGACTGTGCATCCCACACAAAGTGTTCTGTTTATGATATGCTGTTGTACCAGTCTCAGCCACAGCCGACGGTGCGACTCCACCTGTTACCCCCTAGTAACGGCTCATGTTCTCACACCCACTATGTCCCCGAGCAATGGCGTTTGGCCCAAGCTCCATACTGTTGCCCTGGCAATGGCCAGATATGCCGTCCCAATCTCTGTTCCCGAACATCGGCCTGAAGATCGACAACCCTCTTCTGTTCCCCCAGCACCGAAGGATTCGAGGAAGACAGTAACATTGGGAGGTTATGATCGCAAGATGCAGAGAGTGAATGAGATTGGGGAAGGCAAGGACAGTGTATTTGAGTGTGTAAGTGTGAAAAGGAGAGAGAAATAGCAGTGCAGTGTGAGAGTGGGAGGGATATATGGAGGGAGAGTGACAAAGGGAGCAAGGTGAATTCTGCTGAGAGCCAAGTTGAAGTGGGAGACCCAGAGGTGAAAGTAAGGACAGAGGGAGTTCAACCCAGCTCCTGAGCTCAGGGCGTGGTGCTCTCCCCTTCCCTGAGGACCAGGACTTGGGGCTGAGTCTGTCTCTCTCCAGCTCAGCTTTTCCAACACAAAGACACACAACAACATCGGTCACTCTGCTCTTCAGCACGCTTTAATCAACATTTTTATTGTTTACAAATGAAAGTGATGGATACAGTCAGTGTGATGGTGCCTTTTCTCACTGTCCCCTAAGTTGTGAGAAACATTGAAATGTTTCCCTATAAACTCCCCTGTGGGATAAGGATGGACAAACCAGCGCTACCCTCAATCTGTTACCATAGCGACAGGCTGCTCCATCGCTGAAATACTGAACTGAAATGAGAAAATCCCGGATGGATTGATTAATGAGGGAATTTGATTGATGGATGGATTTGGGTGAAGGGATATTTCAGCACATTCTTCAGCTGCTGCCTGAACTTAGTCTGGGTCACGGCATAAATCGCGGTGTTTTTGCAGCAACTGAGGAGCTGCAGCATGAAGCCCAATTCCAGCACAAACGCATGCAGATACACAGGGTAATACACAATCCAACCCATCCGTCTCCATATAGAATACAGCATTAACGTTGACCATAAGAGGATGAAATTAGCCGAGATCACAAACAGTAAAATGATGGATTTTTTCGGTTTCTCATTTCAGTGTCAGATTGAGCGTCCACTTTGGTGTGAGCGCGGAGTCTCCTACGGGCTCTGCTGGTCACTAAAATGTGTCTGACGGTGAGAACATTGAGCAGCAGAATCAGGAGAAATGGGACACCCGGGGTGAGAATGTAGTGGAGGAACTCGATTGTGACCCAGACATTGGAGAGTCGATCAGCGAATGTACATCTCAAAGCCAGGGCCGTTCACCAGCCAATACCGAGCCGTGAGCATAAAATACCAGGAAATGTCCTTTAAACAGCTCAGCACAGTCACTGCTCCCAGAACCACAGCCGCCGTTTTCTCACTGCAATATTTACTTTTCAGCTTCTGGCAACAAATGGCCACAAACCGATCAAAGGTGAAAGTGACGGTGAACCAGACAGAGCAGTCAGTGGCTGCATAAAGCAGGACGGCGTGGATATTACACACTGGGACGGAGTCCCTCAGGAAATAAAACTGTTCCTGATAAACAATGGGAATGTGTCTCAGGATCAGGTCGTGGATATTACACACGGGGACGGAGTCCCTCAGGAAATAAAACTGTTCCTGATAAACAATGGGAATGTGTCTCAGGATCAGGTCGTGGATATTACACACGGGGACGGAGTCCCTCAGGAAATAAAACTGTTCCTGATAAACAATGGGAATGTGTCTCAGGATCAGGTCGAGGATAATGACCAGGATATCCGCCGCTGCCATGGCCCCCAGGTAACGTCTGACACATGGAGACAATCCACAATCTTAATAAAGCAGGACGTAGATGGTCACTACGTTAACTGTGAGGAAGGAAAACAAACCCATTATCCATCAGCCTGGAGGCAAAGGGACCCGTTTGTTCAGGGACCCAGCGAGATTTTCAAATGTGCCCCAATATTCAGGGATTTATTAAAATAATTGGAGCTGGAATAACAAATGGGAAGGTCTGAATTATTGACAAAAATGTGACACAAACCATAAGAAACCCCCCTCCCCAAACACACAGAGACACATCCATAAGGACAGATGGGTTCTAGAACATTCCCACACACTCGATCACTCGAGAGCAGACACAGGTCACTCCTTCCCAGTTCCTAATATGGAGGGTGGAAACGTTACTGTCCTGAAGGATTCTCTCCCAGTTTCCTGAAGACAAACGGAGTTTGGGAATTTCTGTATTTTGGTCTAAATTGTGGTCGATCCTGTGACGTGGAGAAATGTAAACGCAGGGAAAACGTA
>NW_025204589.1:1810-5960 GCF_004010195.1 Chiloscyllium plagiosum | reverse complement strand
TGTCAGTTATAGAATGTCGGGGGCAGAACGTTCCGGGGAATGTCAGTTATAGAATGTCAGGGACCGAACGTTCCGGGGAATGTCAGTTATAGAATGTCAGGGACCGAACGTTCCGGGGAATGTCAGTTATAATTATCAGGGACAGAACGTTCCGGGGAATGTCAGTTATAGAATGTTGGGGACAGAACGTTCCGGGGAATGGCAGTTATAGAATGTCAGGGACAGAACGTTCCGGGGATTGGCAGTTATAAAATGTCGGGGTCACAACGTTCCGGGGAATGACACTTATAGAATGTCGGGGACAGAACGTTCCAGGGAATGTCAGTTATAGAATGCCGGGGACAGAACGTTCCAGGGAACTCCTTGACCTCTCCATCACCTTTCCCCCCGACCCACCCCACCAACATGATGTAATGTGCCTGGGAACACTGTAACATTAATGGGGTGGGAGACGGAGGGTCCAATCACAGGAATGGGAACTAAAGGCATTGCCAGATCAGCTGAAATGGTTAGATATACCACATTCTCAATCCACGTCACAGAACCAGCCCAGACACCATCAACCCAGAGGAGATATCTGTTCACTGTGGAACACTGTGCAGACCGGGCCAGTGTCCTGCTCAGTACAACCCAGTAATCTGTTCAGATTCATCCATTGCACTGTTCAATACAATCCAGCAATCTTTCCAGAATGAAACACAGCACAGATCATTTCAGGGCACATATCGTAAAATGCAGACTAGACGTCTATCCAGTCCGGGAAGCTGGGATAGATACAGAAAAGCTGCAGATGCTGGAATCCAAAGTAGACAGGCAGGAAACTGGGAGAAAACAGCAAGCCAGGCAGCATCAGGAGGTGGAGAAGTCGACATTTCTGCAAGAGTCCTGAAGAAGGGCTACACCCGAAACATCCAATTCTACACCTACTATTGCTGCCTGGATTGCTGTGTTCCTCCAGCAAGTATTCAACATGGGAAGCAGTGCAGACCACAGCAGTGCATTGATCTAAAACCCAGACTAGATATCTGTCCAGCACGGGGAGCTGTGCAGACCCCAGCGGAGCACGAATGTGTAAACCTGAAACAAATATCCATCCAACATAAGGAGGTACACAAACCACATCATTGCATTTTCTATAAACCTCAACCAGATAGTCTGACCAGCACAGGGAACTGTGCAGTTATCACCTGTGAATTATTCTGTAAACCAGTAGCAGTTACCCTCCCAGCATGTCGGAAAGTGTACACCACCTCAGTGCATTGCTCAGTAACACTGTGTTAGATCACTGCCCAGTGTGGGGAAACTTGCAGCCCATGCTGGAAGTGACAGGATGTGCAGCTCCAACCATTTCCAGCTCCATATCTCCATTGTGCCATTACAAGAGGGTGCTGTGGGTGTGAACATCACAGCCAGAGAGACACGGCGGAGAAATCAGTTTAAATATCACCACATGGGTGGGGTTTGGGGTATAGACAGAGAGAGAGGGAGACTGACAGATAGTGTCATGGAAGGATGTGTTCCCAGGTTTCAGAATGCTGAAATGTAGACACTTCGATAGCATCCTGCAGCATGAGCCAGTGTTCCCAGGAAAGATGGGAAAAAGTGATATTGGTGTGAGGTCAGAGGATGAAGAGTTTTGGATGAGCATTTGTTCTACAGCTTTGTAAATGGAGTCCTTCCTGGCTGGAGGTACACACCATCACCCAGATGCCCCTGGATATTCCGTGATTCCTGACACTTATGTAATCTTTTAAAGCCCAATGGGCACACGATTGCGCTTTCTCTGTTTGGAGCTGCCCTGCACAGTTTACCCGAGCATGGCAGATATGGGACAATTACACCACGGTTTGTTAACAGGGGCACGGAGCTCCTGGTGGATGGGCTAGTACAGAGGGGGACCATTCTTTTCCCAGAGTGGACGACCCCACCAGACCCACAGAGCATGGTATGAGCTCCCCACCCAGCTCATTGCAATATCTGCAGTCTGAAGAAATGTCCAGCAATACAGGACATACATCAATAACCGTCCCCGCTCTGTCAGGATAAGGGTCACCATATTCTCTCTGCTCCCTCACACTCACTGTATATCTGACATACCACGACCCCGAACAAGGCTCATGCTCCACCACTCGCACTGTCACATGCTGCACCTTCTCTCTCTGTCTCCGTCTCTCTGTCGCTTTTTCTCTCCCTCTCTCTCCAAACCTCCCTCCACTTCACCCCCACACTAATAACACTGCATGGATACAACACTGTGGACTGACTCCCTCAGGACTCCTCACCATGACCCCCTCCCCACCTACACCAGCACTAACAGCAGGGCCACCCACTCCCACCCTCACTCCCTCCCTCCCTTTCTCCCATTCCAGAAGAATCAGCCTGGAATAGGACAGTAAGGGCCAAGCCGGGTGGTGGAGTGACCGATATCCGTTCCCTCACCCCCCTCCCCTCGCCATGTGGGGAGGACCCTGGTTCGAACCGGAGAGGACCGGGACGCCTCGTGTGGGGATTCTGAAACATCCACGTCCCACCGACCGAGTAAGGAGCGATGTCCAGTGAAGGGCAATTCTCACTTTAAACCCACTGGCAGCTCCGTTTCCTCAACACAACTTAGAAGCCGTGCCCCTGATGCCATCTCCCTTTTGTGTCGAGCCGATACAAATGGAATCCCCACTGTCTCAGTGGGCAGGAGGGTGGGCTCACAACACATCGTCACCACCACCTCCCAGGAAGGGAGCACGGAGGCTCCCTCCTACACCTCGTCCTGTAAACAGCTTAGAAACTGAAACTAATCTGTGATAGTTACAGCTCTCCCCACTTGTCCTGACATCATCAACAATCTGTGCTTATATACACCCAGCGCTCTCTGTTTCTGCAGCCCCCTTATAATGGCACAACCTGGTTTAAACTGTCTTTCATTGTCTTTCCTACCAAAGTGTATCACCTCACACTGCTCTACACTGACCTCCAACTGCCATAAACCTGAACACTACACCAACGTGTGATTGTCCTGTTAGAGTTCCATACTGTCCTCCACAGACTTTACAATTCTTCCAGTTTCGGTGCCATCTACAAACATTGAGATTGTTATAGCGTCACAGACCCCATGAAACAATTGAAATCCTGCCCCACATACACAAGTGTGAGCAAGTGAAATACTGATATATTCCTGTGGACAAAGTCGAATAATGGCATGCTGTCAATGGAGCAACAACAGTCCTGACACACACCAGACGGAGCAAATGAAATATTGACAAACCACGGAGCAAGAGAAATCCGGAGAGGTTCCACTTATCGATATTCACCAGGGTATAATGTGATGAAGTTTAAAGTGTGTACTATACCTTTTAGAGAGAGGGAGTGCTATTCTGAACTGAGAGTTTACAAGCACCTCTGGTATGAGAGGATGGCAGTCCCAGACACAGTATATTGCTGTAGAGCTGGAGTCGGGTAATAAGCAGTTAAGAGAGAGGGTCCCAGAGTTGTGCATAGTTGATGTAAAATGTTCACTTTCAGAGTTAAAAAATAAATTGATGTTTTTATTTAAACAGTGGAATTTGGCAGATCTGTCCCTCATAAATTAACAGTTTACGAGGCGAATTGAGCATTTCTTTATGTTTCATTAAAGTTACCAGATGAGCTTCACGCCGTGCCCTAACCATTCCCGTTTGTGTATCTGTGTGTCTCTGTGTGGGGCGGGTCTGGCAGTCTCTGTGGTGCTTAAAGTAATGCAATGACACCCTCTCCTGTCCTCCACACGCCACTGCACAGGCATTGGCAGTGGGTGAAAACCAACAGGGATTCATTCAGAGATGTGGAGGGAGAGTGCAGCTGCTCACAGCACCATCCAAACTGATGTCCTATCCATGGACTGATTTAAATGTCCTTTAAACGTTGTAACTTTCCCTGCTTTCACCACTTCCTCTGAAAGTTCATTCCATACACAAGCTAGATTCTGTCCAAATAATTTCCTCTCATGACTTTCATAAATGTGTTTTCCTCGCACCTTAAAAATCCCTCAGTTTTGAATCCCCAACTCTAGAGAAAAGACATCAGTCCTTCAGCTTCTCTGTAACCCTCATTATTTTATAAACCTGTGTAAAGTTACTGCTTAATCTCATATTCTTTAGTGAAAAAAGTGCCAGCCGAT
>NW_025204589.1:0-1670 GCF_004010195.1 Chiloscyllium plagiosum | reverse complement strand
AATTCCGATACTCAAAGGTCTGTCCTATGAAGACAAGTGTGTTAAACAACTTCTTAACCACACTATCGATATGAGATGCAAATTTTAAAGAATTAAACCTGACGGCCGAGGTTTCTGTACTACAACACTGCCAAAGACTCTACTTTTAATTGTATAGGTCCTGCTTTTGTTTGATTTACCAAACCCAATACCTCGCATTAATCCAAACTAAACTCCATCAGCCACTCCTCAGCTCAGTGAGTGATATTGCTGTCACCTCACCCTTCCCCTTCAATTTTAAAATGCCCATCCCTCTCCAGGATGCGTACACACTCCGGCTTTGATTTTCACAAAGACCCTGAGCTTGGGTTGCCTGGTGTGGTTAGGGGGAGGAGGGACAGATTGCAGACACAGTCAGTGGGGAGGAGAGTCTGGACAGTAATCAGCGGCCTTTTCATGGTTTTAGGAAAAGGGGAGTCGCACGTGAGCGTTTGGTAAAAGTGATCGGTGTTTTGGGGTCAGAAATTAAGCTCTTCCTTCGTCTCTGGTGTTCAGTAATAAATATCTATTTGAGACCCTTCATTGGGCAGAGTGTGCCTGCAGGATTTCTTTCCTTAATATTGCAGACTACAGATAATAGCAATTAAAGATGTTTATAGTTACTTTCAGTGGCACAGCACGTACACTCAACATCCTACAGTTGAGACAAATATCTTGCATTTGTTTAATAATACAAAGTGTTGTTTGTAATTCAGTAACCTGATTATGATAAATCCACACCCAGCTGAAAGTGGGCACTAAAATATGATCCAAACTCTGGGTATGATATATGGTGGGTAGTGTCCCTGTCTCTGAGCCAATTTTGATTCCAATTCCTGAACTTGCTTGGTAGTGTTCCTAGCTCTGGGCTAGAAGGCCTGGATTCAAGTCCTGCCTGTTGCAGAGGTATGTCACAGTATGTCAGAACAGGCTGATGAGCAAACACACAGGAGAATACTGTTACAGCTTTATGGGTATTGCTGAGTGATGCTAGTATCCCTACCTCCGTGCACAAAGGTCCATGCGTAAAGCCCACAGAAGTGTCTCAGGATACATCTGAACAAACTGATTAAAATGGACTTAGAATTGTGACTTGATGGAGAAGGAAGAGGTGTCAGTATTGCATTTCAGAATTTAGGCCGAGGATGACTGGAAGTACAACCATTCGTTTTGATTGGGGTCACATTTTGCAGCGGTAAAGGTTTATAAAATCAGTATGGTCATGGATAGAGTGAGTAGTCAGGGGTTTCTCCCCAGGTTAGGGCCGTCTAAAACTAGAGGGCATTGGTGAAAAGTGAGACGCGAAAGGTTTTGAGGAGGCCTAAAGGGCACCATTTCACACAGAGGGTGGTGTGCGTATGGAATGAGCTGCCAGAGGAAGTGGTGGAGGCTGGTACAACTACAGCATCTGGGTACTGAGAGACCTGGCGAGCTTTTCCAGAAATTTCTGCATTTTCTTTAAAAATGCATTCAGTTTAACACAGGTATTCTGAAGAAATTAAACATTTTTATTTTTTAATGAGGCAGGGACTTATAAACATATCTTCAAATTGACCGAGACCATTTTCTCCGAAGGGTATGGCTCTGTGTATGACAGCAGCAATGATGCACCTACATGGAAGAGGGAATGTGATGGAGACATCGTTTAGACA
>NW_025204588.1:9205-9602 GCF_004010195.1 Chiloscyllium plagiosum | reverse complement strand
CATGCTGGAAGGTCACTGGACTCAAAATGTTAACTGTTTCTCTCTCCACAGATGCTGCCAGACCTGCTGAGTTTCTCCAGCACTTTCAGTTCGTTTCAGATTTCCAGCTTTTGCAGTACTTTGTTTTAGATTACTTTACAGTGTGGAAACAGGCCCTTCGGCCCAACAAGTCCACACCGACCCGCCGAAGCGTAACCCACCCATTCCCCTACATTTACCCCTTACCTAACACTACGGGCAATTTAGCATGGCCAATTCACCTGATGTGCACATCTTTGGACTGTGGGAGGAAACTGGAGCACCCGGAGGAAACCCACGCAGACACGGGGAGAATGTGCAAACTCCACACAGTCAATCGCCTGAGTCGGGAATTGAGCCCGGGTCTCTGGCGCTGTGA
>NW_025204588.1:0-6166 GCF_004010195.1 Chiloscyllium plagiosum | reverse complement strand
TAGTGTTTTTAACATGGTAACGATGGGTCAGGTGAGTGAACCAGAATGCGGGCAAATGGATAAATGAGGGTTAATGTGAAATTACCCATTAGCATAAATAATATTTTTTTTAATTGCATTTATCAAAATGACGAGAGATGACAGAGCATAAGTTACAGAGGGATCAGGGCATCCTCGAGTATGGAATGCAGAATATTTGAGTCAAGAGGAGTGGAGAACGTTCACAGGACTGGATGGTAGCGCCTGCCACACAGTATGATCTAACTCTTATCTCGCGAAGAAACTGTGAGTTGACTCGTAATAGTAATAACTCATAATGCTTATTTATTTAACACAACTAATATTATTATAATAAAATACACTCCAAACAAACAGATTACACTATAAACCTGTTCAACTATCTTATGTTTTATCTTAACTCTGGATACTCCAATACCACCACACGAGATCTTGGCCTTGATCCATGAATTATGATCGCCTCGTCTTCGAATACCACCACACGAGATCTTGGCCTTGATCCATGTGATTATGATCGTCTCGTCTTCGTCCCGTGCTCCTCGGCATGCCTTACCTTCTCGGTGGTTGACCGAGAGTTGCCACTCCTGAAGGTGGGGTTACAGTGATTCTTGTCTGTAAACCTGTTTGCTCCCATTTGGGAGGGTTGTCGCTATCCTCCAATCCATAGATCAGTGTTCGGTGACCTTGATTAAATGAACCCAAACAGGAGTTGACATGTCGATGGCAGGGTGGTCCTTGAGCACCCATTCCTGGAAGTTTTAGTTGCACAAAGGTGAACCCTCTGCAAATAAGCGTGTGAGGTGCCGCTGTGTCTGGTAAGCAATTCCATATTGTGATTGATCTGGGCAAGGCATTCAGGTCAATTACATCAATTTAAATTCAAGTGAATATTGTGTGATCTGCAGCGGTTTCGTCAGTTACATGCTGTCAGTCTGTTGCTGCAGGTTGTGTGGGTTCCACAGCTTGTTGAGTAGCACGATCACTTTGGGCAACGCTAGGCTGAATTTCCCAGCATGCCTCCCCTTTTGGCGATTTTTTTTGTAAATCCATCAGTTTGAGTGCTGTCCGCCCACAGAATTTAGAAGTTTTCGGGGTAATGTTTCAGTGATGCCAAGTACTTGGTGTCGGTTACTTCAGTTGGTTAGAGACGGTTTTAAAAGCAGAATAATTGCAATGACATGGGTACTCCTCGCCATGTCTGTGTGAGTTTACAGCTTAATTGATTGGAGTATCTCCGCAGGGAAGATTTTATAATGGGCAGTGAAGCTTTAAGAAACTTTTTTTTCCGATGACGACCTGAAACTAGTGAGATGTCATAGGAATCAGTTCTGGCGATATAATGAATTCCAGCACAATGACTTGAGCAATAAAAGTGAATGCACGAACTCCATATTTGTAAGTGACACAGACGGAAGGAGAAGGTAAATGGTGAAGATGACGCAAGCAAATTATCATGGGATGACTGTGCAAAAATTGGCATCTGTCATATAAAAACTAAAAGTTTGTGATGACGCACTGTTTTCAATAAAACGATTACGATTTATTTGAGAATGATTCGAGAAAGCCATTGCACAGAAGAACTTCAGTTTCTGTATTGACCAACAGAAAACTTCTCGCAGGTTACAGGAAATACAAATTTACCAATGGTAATTATTTCAAACACGGTGATGTCTAAACACACACAATTTTCCTTGCAGATCGCGCCTGCAATAATATGAACTGTTCTGCACCTCTTTTCTTCGGATATGGCAGATGCAATGGAAGCGGGTGAGAGAAGGTTCACAAATCAAATCCAGGCAATTGAGGTGATTTCTTATGAAAAGAGGTTGAGTTGTTTACTTACGCGTTCACTGCACTTTGCAAAAATGAGAAGAAATAGTTATGAAAAATGTGTGCTTGACCGGTTAATTGCCAAATGAAAAACGTTGTTTCTGTTTGAAGGAGAACCGAGGACCAGAGGGCACAGCTCATCCTAAGGGATCTTTTTTTTAGGCGAGATGAGGAGGAAATCTTCCCTCCGAGGGTAATGTGTGACTGGCTATCGGTTAGTACATTGAAGACCAATGTAGGGCAGATTTTTCATCAGTATGGATTCGAGGGCTGTTGGGATAAGGCAAGATTCTGAATATGAAGATTAACAAATGAGCCATTATGATACTGAATGACACAGCAGACATGATGGGCTAAATGTCATGGGTTAAAATCGAGCTCACCCTAAACAGCGATTTGCTTCCCTTTCAGTGGTTGGTGAGACTTTGCCAATCTCTGCCTTAAAATGTGGTGGAGACAAAGTTTTACATTTTATTTCAACTCAAAGGCAGATAGACTCAAGGCCAGCGAGAGGGGAAGGATTTTCGAAGTTAGAGAGGAATTCAAAGCTACAATCATATCAACTATGATCCTATTAAACCAGGGTACTGTTGGGCTGGACGTTTATGGTTTTATGTGATAAAGTGTTAATAAATTAGATAAAATACATCCCTGGCCTTAAAATATAAGTGATAGTTTAAAAATGTGAGTGGACTTGCCAATAAGCTTCATCATAATTTTCACACATGCATTGCGAGTGGTAAGTCATCAATTCACCCCTCAGTCCTCAGCACACCGCTAGAAACAAGGCCAGCTTGCCAACTTTCCTCATGAGACTATCTGTTCATACAAGCCATCAATTGGCTAAACTTCCTCTGGACTGCCCCAGTGTTATTTAAGTATTTACAAAAAAAACATACCTAATCCTAACAGAGGAATCATGATGTAATCTCATGGATGTCTTGTAAAACTGTAGTGTAGCATCTTTACTGTAATGTTCAATTCCCCACACACAGATAGAGGCAATGAGGTTTTCGCTGTGATCTGTCAATTGATCATAATGAGCCAGATTTGGTGATTAATCTGATGGAATTTATAATATTGCCCAAAGGGTGAATTATATAATAAATGGTATGTCCTAGTAATATAAATTCATTTCTATTTCTCCCTCATGTTCCACAGAAATTTTATGCACTAATCAGTACAGAGTGTGCTATAAAATCATAGGCAGCAAGCGAGGAGCAGGAGAATCAATGTGTCGGCGGAAGTTATTTGTCACTGAATCGCACAAGCCTTCGTCATCATTACCCACCATAATCTCCTCTCATAGCCGATGTCTGAGCGTTTTTATGTAAAACCGCAGCAACATATCTTACACTACTGTGCGTTTCCTACCACTTTTCAATTCCATCACCAAGACTTTCATCTATTTATACATCCATTAAATCCTCCAACTTTGCCTATGCCTCAGCTCCTCTCTTGCTGAAACCTTCATTCAAGTCTCTGATAGCTCCAGAGTCAAGTATTTTCATGTCTCATTGCTTCCATAAACTTAAACTCATCGACAATGCTGCTGTCTATCCATCAATCCACTCAGAGTTCAATTCACCGTCAGTGTGATACTCACTGACCTGCAAAGTCCCATTCACACATCATCCGTTTACTCACTAACCTACGTTGTCCCGTTCAAAAATAACTGACCTACCCTTTCCTATTCACCCTTACCTCTGTGCTCACTGACAACACTGCCTGGTTCACCCATCAACCTGTAACCATGACCTATACTGGCTTCTGGTATGCTCAAATCCCATTTTATTGATTTAAATCATATAAGGATCCCACTATGACATTACTTCTCCAATGGTCTGCCTCCTAAATCATTTTTAGTATGTTGCTCAGACCTTGCCCCTTCCCGCCCTGTCCAAATGTCTATTTAAAGCAAATGTCTTTGCCTCTGATTCTCGCCCTGACCATGATTTTAACAGACTCTAGAGTTGGTGGTGCCATCATGTGTCTTCTTTGTGTTGTCTTTCACTTCCGAGTGTCTCGTAGTTGGTGCTCAATGTTGGACAGGGCATATTAGCAATTTTGACCGGCGTGTATAAAAGTTGTTTTGTGCCTATCCATTGAAAGACTGTGTTCAGCACTGTCAGCTGATGATTTTTTTTACCTACATGAGGAAGCCCGACCTCCACCACCACACCATGCGAGGGTTGAAAAACACCAGGAGTCGAATTAGCCCTTTTGAATTAATTGTTGAATAAAGTGATTTGGCAAGGTGAACGAAGGGATGTTCAGTTGACGAACGGCGGCAAATGTTAGTCACATCCTTCATAACAATCAAAAAAGCAAAACGCAATTCATGAAACGATGAAACTTTCATAATCAACAAATGTCATCAACGTGAGTACCCAATGCAAAAAGAAAAGACACACTTCATCATGAAAACTGCTGGTCGGTGAGAAGTTTTTTTTCTTTTTTACGATCAAATACTTGACTGAAGTAAAGCGAATAAAGTGGGAGAAAATTGATAGGAAAGTACATTGAAAAAAGATATCAGGAGAAATAGCATGTGATTGTACGTGTGCGTGTAAAAATGCAAAAGTGTAGCTCAAATCTATTTGGAAAACTAGGAAAATGACACTGGGGACTTTTACACACGACAAAAGGGGTTAGCAGATAATTCAAATCATTATTTTGAATTGATGGTCTTAATGGTGAGATACAGAAACACCCCACTGTATTTACAGCTCTTAACAACAGGAACAAACTTGAAAAAGGGCATATTTTCGTGGCAAAAGCAATGAGAAGAGAGAGAGAAATTATCCACCAGCTACTGATGGTCTGTTTCCACTTTTTTGAAATATTTTACCACAGAGATATTCCTGGTATTCTTTTAGATGTCATTGAAATCACAAGATGTCAGGGCGTTTCCAGTAGATTCAAAAAAATTGCACATGGGATTGCCATCTTCAAGGAGGCAGGGAAGACAGAAAGGTAAAAATTATAGACCTGATAGCCTTATATCTCGGATGAGGAAACTGAGTCTGTTAGAAGAGAAAATGTTCAGCAGGATACTTAAACAAAGGAATGAATTCAAAAGTCAACCTCGTATTCTGAAAATTAAGTTGTGACTAGAAAACATGTTGAGTTGTTTCAGGATATGTCAAGTGGTGACAAAAAGTAAACTATTAGACTGCATATTTAGTTTTGTTAAGCGATTTGCAATGTACAACATAAAATGTGTATTGCAGAAGCTACACTCCTGTGTGTTTTTGTCAGAGATTGAACAACTGTTAAGACACAGAAGAGTGAGTCAAACTGTTTCTATTTGTTTGTAAAGATGCAATTAGTGCATTACCACAGCCATCTGCCCTTGGACGCTCGTTCATTACTCTCTACAATGATTAATTGGAAGAGGAGGTAAAACACAATCTATCGACAGTTGATGATGACATAAAATAGTTTAGCGTGCATGGAATGATAATTATAACAAACAATTTCAAAAAGCGAATTAGGTAGATGGTGTTCATTGTAGAACAATAATGAGTTCGGGATAAAAACACCAAAAAACCCCTATATTTTTCACATGCAGAGAAATTCTCAATAAAAGAGCAGAACAGAAAATCTGGGTTTTGCTGTGCATGGAATTTAAAATGTTAACATACAGGTGCATCAAGAATCTAGGTCAATTTACTCGGCTGATCATTGCGTTTAAGAAGTTGACTGACAGTTGGAGTCACCATGTTCCCTGTGACCACAATCGATACACCCGAAGATCGTGTTCGGGATATCTTATCTAATTTCGAGAGGAAATTTGTGTGGGAGCGAAAAGATCCAGTGGTCGTGGCGCACAACGGTACAAATGACACAGATAAAATGAGGGCAGAGGCCTTGATAAGGTGGGGGGAGGAGGCGAATAGCTCGAAGATAAACTAAGAAATACAAAACCAAGCAGGTATTAAGCCACGCGCTAATTGCCACAGGCTCACGAAAATTAAGTAAATAAATGCTTGAATCAAAGATTGGTGAGGGCTAAATGGATATGAATTCTTGGGACATTGTCACCAGTACTGGGCAAGAAGGGAATGTTGCGATGGGATGTTCTCCACTTGAACCATGCTGTGACCAGTGTTCTGGCAAATCACATAACTCGGGCTTTGGACAGGGTTTCAAAATAAAAAGTGGTGGTATGGTTCATTTCTGGGGGAAATTAGAAATCCCGAATTAAAGGCGGACGTAAGCATGCCGGACTCCAAAGAGGTTATTTAAATCTCCAGCACAGACAGAGATTGCATGGAAAGGGTGAGCAAACAAACTTCGAGAACAGTGAATAAAC
>NW_025204587.1:2982-9600 GCF_004010195.1 Chiloscyllium plagiosum | reverse complement strand
TCCGGAATGATGCTTGCGAATTTTGGGAGCGATTCTTAAAAGGAAAGTGCAGAAGATAACAAATGGTAATAAAAGAAAAAGGGGGAAATTGTGGGATATAGGTAAAGTAGTGTTACTTCTGCATTACATCATAATTACTTATGCAAGGTAAATGCACTCACACCAGTGTATAATTGTTTTAACCCATGAGCTGAGTCAACAAGAATGAAAACCATGTGGAGGAAATATATAATTGTTTTTGTATTAGCTAAACTTTGAATGCAAGAATGAAACGTGATTGCTAACAATGGTAGACAAATAGATAAGGTGCTGTGAGGACATAGGTTAAGCCAGATATGCTTGTACAAGCAGTAGTTATAAGCACCTGTTTTCCACTTTTGCAGAAACACAGGAACAAACCCCAAGTAAAAGGTCATAAGGATCAAAATGGTTTGGGAAAGGGAGAAAACAGCACATATGGAGGAAGTAGATAATCATGATGAAGGATATACCAACAATGGGCCACATCAGGATGTGGTGAAATAGCCGAGTAAAACTTGTACTTTGTTATGCACAAGGCCAGATAAGGCAAGAGATAAACAATGGTAATGGGCACCGGGTTTGGAGTAGTGAATCCTATATAAGATATGTACTTGCTAAACTCTGGGTGTCTATTTTAGGCACCACGCTTGCAATGGTATAATAAACATACTGATTGCTCCAGATCTTGTCTCGGACTGAAATTATTGAAGTCAGTGAGCTTTGTTTCTCACAGTCTTCTCACCATAAAAATATACCCCTTTGGTTTGAACGCCCCACCCGAGGGAAAAGACCCCTGTCATTCTCCTTATCTAAGCACCTCAAGGTTTTTTAAACATCAATAAGGTCACTCCTCAACCTCCAATACAACAGTGAAAAAAGTCCTCACCTTTCCAGTCCATGTTTATATCTGAAACCCTCCATTCCTGGCAACATCTTGGTAAATCTTTACTGAACCCTCTCCAGTTAAATAATATCCTTCCTATCACAGGGTGATGAGAATTGCACACATTAAACCAGAAGAGGCCTCACCAATACCCTGTACAACTTCAATATAATGTCAGAATTCCTATGCTCAAAGGTCTGTGCAATGAAGGCAAGGGTGCTAAATACCTCCTTAACTACCCTGTCTACCTGTGATGCAAACTTCAAAGAAATAGGTCCCTGAACCCCGAGACTTTCCGCTCTGCAACACTTCCCAGGGCCCTACCATTAAGTCCTGTCCTTGGTTGTATTTCCACAATGCAATACCTCACATTCATCCAAATTAAATTCCATCTGCCATCCCTCAGCCCTTTAGCCCAATTGATCAAGATCTCCTTGTAATCTCAGGTAACATTCTTCACTGTCATTTTCACCAATTTTGGTGTCATCCACAAACTTACTAGCTGTGCCTCGGATATTCTCATCTAAATCATTCATTTCAATGACTAACAGAAGTGGAGCCAGAACCGCTCCCTGTGGGACACCGCTGGTCACAGGCCTCCAGTCTGACAAATAATGATCCACCATTACCTGCTGTCTTCTACCATCAAGCCAATTACATATCCAATTGGCAAGCCCACCCTGAATCCCATGTGATTTAGTTTTACTATTTAGTCTAATGTGCAGAACCTTGTCAAAGTCTTTGCTGAAGGCCAAGCAAACACCATCTACCACTCTGTCCTCATTGGTTTTTGTTACTTCCAAAAAACAAACCTAACTAAGTGTGTCAGACATGATTTCCCTCACACTAAACCATACTGACCATCTCTAATCAATCCTTTCCTCTGCACCCTGTGTAAATCCTATCTTTCAGAATCATCTCCAAAAACATGCCCACCCCCGAAGTGAGACTCACGGGTCGATCATTCCCAGGCTTCCCCTCACATCCCTTCTTAAACAATGGCACATTAGCCACACCCCAGTCTTCCAATTCTTCATCAGTGTTTATTGATGATACAAATATTTCTGCTAGGGGCCCTGCAATTTTCTCCCTAACCTCCCACAGTGTCCTGGGACACACTTGATCAGGTTCTGGAGGTTTATCTGTCTTTATGTTTTATTAAGATCTCCAGCACTTCCTCGTCTATACTGTAAAAACATCAGTATTTATTTCCCTGATTTCTCTCGCAATCAATTCCATCCAATTGGCAAGCCCACCCTGAATCCCATGTGATCTAGCTTTACTATTTAGTCTAATGTGCAGAACCTTGTCAAAGGCTTTGCTGAAGGCCAAGAAAACACCATCTGCCACTCTGTCCTCATTGGTTTTTGTTACTTCCAAAAAACAAACCTAACTAAGTGTGTCAGACATGATTTCCCTCACACTAAACCATTCTGACCATCTCTAATCAATCCTTTCCTCTCCACCCTGTGTAAATCCTATCTTTCAGAATCATCTCCAAAAACATGTCCACCCCCGAAGTGAGACTCACGGGTCGATCGTTCCCAGGCTTCCCCTCACATTCCTTCTTAAACAATGACATATTAGCCACACCCCAGTCCTCCAATTCTTCACCTGTGTTTATTGATGATACAAATATTTCTGCTAGGGGCCCTGCAATTTTCTCCCTAACTTCCCACAGTGTCCTGGGACACACTTGATCAGGTTCTGGACGTTTATCTGTCTTTATGTTTTATTAAGATCTCCAGCACTTCCTCTTCTGTACTGTAAAAACATCAGTATTTATTTCCCTGATTTCTCTCGCAATCAATTCCTTCCCAACAGTAAAACAGAAATATTCATTTATATCCCTCCCATCTCTTGAGGTTCAACACAAAGACAACCTCGTTGATCTTTAAGGGGTCCTATCTCTCTCCAGTTACTCCCTCATTCTTAATGTATTTATAGACTCTCTTTGGATTATCTTTACCTTATCTGCCAAGGCTACCTCCTATCCCCTCATTGCCTTCCTCATTTCCTTCTTAAGGATGTCCCTTCACTGCCTATACTCTTCAAGACATTCTGTTCATCCCAGTCGTCTCTCTAATAGATTTTTTTTTATTCTTGACTTGAACTTCAACATCTTTATTCATCCATTGTTCGCTAATCTTACCAGCCTTGCCTGTCACTCTAACAGGAACAGAATGTTTCTGGACTCTTGTTATCACACTTTTGAAGGCCTCCCACTTGTCAGTCACCCTGTTACCTGCGAACAGAGTCGAGAGTGTGGTGCTGGAAAAGTGCAGCAAGTTAGGCAGCATCCCACGAGTCGGAAACCTGCTGTGCATTTCCAACACCACTCCCGCGACTCTGATCTCCAGCATTTGCATCCTCACTTCCTCCTAGTTCCTTTTACCTGTGACCAGTCTACTCCAAAAGTGAGAAAGTTCTTGTTTCACACTTTTAAAATTTGCCTGACTCTAATTGAGAAATTTAACTTTCATGGAAGACCTATTCCTTTCCATAACTATTTTAAAACTGATAGTTTTTATGATCACTGCTCCCAAAGTATTCCCTGACTAACACTCAGTCACTTGGTCAGTCTTATTTCCCAACAGAAGTTCAGGTTTTGATCATTCTCTGGTAGGAACATTTATATCTTGATAAATGAAATTTTCTTGCAATTTAACAAATCCTTTACCGTCAAAACTTTTAACACTCTGGCAATCTGAATCAATGTTTAGAAAATTTAAATCCCTTACTATTTCATACTTATCATTTTATATATATTTAAGATCTCTCTACATATTTGCTTCTCAATTGCCCTCTGACTATTGGGGAGCCGATAGTACAATCCCATCACGGTGATCATCCCTTTCTTATTTCTAACTTCAACTCTTCATGAAATGGTCTCTCAGAAATATCTTTTCAAATTACAGTCGTAATATTTTCCTTAATCAAAAATGCAACACTCCTCCTCTCTTGCCTCTCTTTATATCCTTCTGAGAAAACCCTAAAACAGAACATTGAACTGCCAGTCTTTTCCATTCCTTAAGAGAAAGTGAGGACTGCAGACGCTGGAGATCAGAGTCAAAATGTGTGGTGCTGGAAAAGCACAGCTGGTTAGGCAGAGCCAACAGTTCAAGTATAAGCTCTTCACCAGGAATGGGAGGATGGCCCAAGTGGGGCTGAGACTTAAATGGGAGGGGTCTGGGAATGTGGTAGGTAAATGGAGGAGGGTGGAGCAGGTAGGTGGGAAGGAAGATGGACCGGTCGGACAGTTCAAGAGGGTGGTGCCTGATTGGACGTTTGGCTCTGTGATAAGGAGGGGAAGGTGAAATGAAGAAGCTGGTCGAATCTACATTGATCCCATGTGGTTCCATGGTCCCAAGGCAGAAGATAACGTATTCTTCCACCAGATGTTGGGTGTCTAGAGTTTGGCGGTGGAGGAGGCCCAGGACTGGCATGTCCTTGCCAGAGTGAGGGGGCGCGGGAGTTAAAGTGTTTGCCAAACTCTAACCACCTGCAGGTAGAAAGCCTCATCTTCACCTTGGGCCCCTCCAACCACACAGGATCAATGTAGATTTCCTCAGTTTCTTCATTTCCCCCACCATCTTATCCCAGATCCAACATTCCCACTTGGCACATCCCTCTTGAACCATCCTGTCCATCTTCCTTCCCACCTATCCCGCTCCACCCTCCTTTCTGACCTATCACCATTACCCGTCTCCTTCATCGACCTATCACATTCCTAGCTACCTTGCCCCCAGCCCGAGATCCCTCCCATTTATCTCTCCCTTGGGCCATCCCCTCATTTCTAGTGAAGGCTACTCTACTGCTCCTTGGATGCTGCCTGACCGGCAGTGCTTTTCCAGCACCACACTTGTTGACTCTTCTCCATTCCTCAGCCAAGTTCTGTAATAGCGATGACATCCCAGTCCCAAGTTCCCTTACATGCCCTGAGTCCATCAGCCTTATCAATAAGGCCTCTTGCATTGAAATAAATGCAGTTTAAGTGTTCAGAGTTTCTCTGTTCTGACTTGTTCTTGTCTGTCTTTTCTAAATATCTTGCTGTTTTCTGATTCAGAACCATTGCCATCTTTCTTTCCATTTTCAATGTTACTTAGGAAGCCCCCACCCACCTCTCTAAACGTTCACAAGTTCCTAATATAGAACTGGCAAATCTCCCCACCAGGATATTGGTCCCCTTATAGCTCAGGCGAACCCCATCCTTTTTAAATCTCTTCTGTCTGAGAAGAGATCCTAACGATCCAAGAAACTGAATCCCTGTACATTACAGCACCTCTTCAACCATTGATTTATCTGCCCTGTCCTTTTATTCCTTCACTCATTAGAACTTGGCACCAGAAGTAAACTAGAGATTACTACTTTTCATAATCTGTTTATTAACCTTCTACCTAACCTCTTACACTCACTCTGTAATGCTTTAACCCTTTCTTGTACAATGTCATTCCTAACAATGTGTACAACAACTTCCAGCTTCTCACTCTCCCCTTTGACAATCTGTTTCAAACATTTTGAGACATCCTTCACCCTGGCACCAGAAAAGCAACGTACTATCCTCAATTCACACTCACTCCCGCAGAATCTCCTGTCTGTGCCCCTCACAGGTGAGTTCCCAAAAAATATTAATCTTTTAAATCTTGACAAACCTATTTAACATGAAATTCATTTTTGGTGCCCAAGATCTGACAACCACTCCTATTTTCCCCATTCAATGATACCCAAAACGGAATATTATTTGAGAGAGGAATATCCATAGGAGATTTCTAAACCACCTTCATACCCTTCCTGACGGGCAGTTATCGATCTGAATGATCCTGCTGTGATTATCACACCTCAATGTCATCACACCTTAATGTCTCTTGCAGGCTGTCAGTAACATGAATCCAAAAAAGAAGAAGCTCTCAGTAGCACCTTATATATAAAATTAAATACCTTTCCTTACCCAGAGATTTAAAATGAAGCATGCAAAAAAAGTAAAAACACTAAAAAGAAATCAAACACTGAACTGAACAAATGAAAACAACAATTCCTTCTCAATAATCCACCATTCAGTTTTCACTGTCCGCTCAGGCCTCTCCATAAGCTTTATGTATAAACAATCTGTCCCTCTTCATCTACCTTTTTAACTTCTTTTTTTCTCAAAACTTACCCACCACTGACAGCAGACTCACAGATCTATAGCTCCCCTGCTTTTCCCTACCACCTTTCTTAAATAATAGCACAATGGTAGCCACTGTCCAGTCTTCTGGCACCTCAGCCTTGGCTGTCAATTATACGAATAACTCAAAGAAAGGCCCAGCAATCTGTTCCCCAACTCCCTCACAGTCTGACATTTTACAGAATTACAGCATCATTTTATTCCAGAACGTGTGATGTGAAGTCAACAAACAGTCCGCCTTCTATCCACTTCTAACCGACACCATGGAGACAGCAGAAACTGGTCTGTGGGAGGGTCTGGTCAAACCACTAACCCTGCAGAGTCCTTCGAGAAGAATAAATCTTCCAGAAACAATGACCCAATGGGTTGTGTTTGTTTCTATGGGACTCGACCAGCCATAACTCTCCTGTGATACACAATAGCATGAAACTACCTAACAGCACGGAGAAAGTGAGGACTGCAGATGCTGGAGATCAGTGCCGAGAGTGATTAGATTAGATTAGATTACTTACAGTGTGGAAACAGGCCCTTCGGCCCAACAAGTCCACAC
>NW_025204587.1:2447-2932 GCF_004010195.1 Chiloscyllium plagiosum | reverse complement strand
CCGGAGGAAACCCACGCAGACACGGGGAGAACGTGCAAACTCCACACAGTCAGTCGCCTGAGTCGGGAATTGAACCCGGGTCTCTGGCGCTATGAGGCAGCAGTGCTAACCACTGTGCCACCGTGCCGCCCACAAATGGTGGGGTGCTGGAAAAGCACGGCAGGTCAGGCAGCATCTGAGGAGCAGGAGGATCAACATTTTGGGCATAAGCCCTTCATCAGGAATAAGGCTTGTAGGCTGGGAGAGATAGATGGGAGGGGGCTGGGGGGTGGTGCTGGGGTGAAGGTAGCTGGGAAAGCGATAGGCAGATGAAGGTGAGGGTGAAGGTGATAGTCAGAGGGCTGTGGGGTGGAGCAGACAGATGGGAAAGGTGATGTACAGGTCAGGAGGGCGGTGCTGAGTTGGAGGCTTGGGACTGGGATAATGTGGGGGGAGGGTAAATGAGGAAACTGTTGAAATCCACATTTAACCCGAGTGGCTGCAGG
>NW_025204587.1:0-1541 GCF_004010195.1 Chiloscyllium plagiosum | reverse complement strand
AGCACTCCAAGGTCTCTTTGTTTAGCAACACTCCCCAGTACTTTACCATTAACTGCATATGTCCCACCCTGGCTTGCCTTTCCAAAATGCAACACCACACATTTATCTAAATTAAACTCTATCTGCCACTCCCCAGCCCAGCAACCCATCTGATCAAGGTCCTGTTGTACTCTAAGGGAATCTTCTCCACTGTCCACTACACTTCCAATTTTGGTGTCATCGCAAATTTACTAATTATCCCTCCCATGTTCACATCCAAATCATGTTTATAAATGACAAAAAGTGGTGGACCCAGCATCGATCACTATGTCACACTGGTGGTCACAGGTTCCACTCTAGGAAGCAACCTTCTATCACCACCCTCTGTCTCCAACCTTCTGTATCCAATTGGCTAGTTCCCCTTGTGTTCCATGTGACCTAATCTTGCTCACCAATCTACCATACAGAACTTTGTTGAACGCCTTACCGAAGTACTTATAGATCATGTTCACCACTCTGCCTTCATCAATCCTTTGTTACCTCTTACAAAAACTCAATTAAGTTAGTGAAAGATGATTTCCCACACACAATGCCCCATGTTGACTATCCCAAATCTGCCCTTGCCTTTCCAAATATATGTAAATCCAGTCCCTCAGGATCCCCTCTCAACATGTTACCCACCACCAATGTCAGACTCACCAGTCTATAGTTCCTTTCTCTCTCCTTACCCCTTTTTTGAATAATGGCACCACATTAGCCAACCTCCAGTCTTCTGGAACCTCACCTGTGACTACAGATGATACAAATATTTCAGCAAGGGGCAGAGCAATCACTTCTCTAGATTCCCACAGAGTTCAAGGTACACCTGAACAGTTCCTGTGGATTTACCAACCTTTATATGTTTTAAGATTTCCTGCACCTCCTCCTCTGTAATGTGGACATTTATCAAGGTGTCACTATTTATTTCCCCAAGTTCTTTCGATTCCATCTTCTTCTTCACAATAAACACTTACGTAAAACATTTGTTTAGCATCACCCATATCTCCTGTAGTACCACAGGTGGTCTTGCTGATCTTTAAAGGGCCCTATTCTCTCCTGAGGGCCCCATTTTCTCTCATCATTCAGCATTCCTTAAAGCTACCAGCCTTGCCCTTCACCCATATAGGAACATACTGTCCCTGGACTCTCGTCTCATTTTTGAAAGCTTCCCATTTCCCAGCTGCCCCTTTACCTGCGAACATTTGTCCCCTGTCAACTTTTGAAAGTTCTTGCCTAATATCATTCAAATTGACCTTCCTATAAATTTAGAACTTTAGCTTTTAGATCCGTTCTACCTTTCCAATCATTATTTTAAAACAAATAGAATTATGGTTCCTGGCCCCAAAGTGCTCCCCCACTGACACCTCACTCACCTGCTCTGCCTTATCTCCAAAAAGTAGATCAAGTTTTGCTCCTTCTTTAGAAAGTACATCCACATACTGAATCAGAACATTTTCTTGTGCACACTTAATAAATTCATAGAAACATGGAAAAAATACAGCGCAGTACAGGCCCTTTGGCCC
>NW_025204586.1:6973-9600 GCF_004010195.1 Chiloscyllium plagiosum | reverse complement strand
GCTATTTGCAGGTAAAGGGATGTTTGGCAAGTAAGAATATTTTAAAACCTAGATAAAAGGAGCGTTCAGCGCCAGCGTGCTCCTGTTAGTGTGCAGCTCAATGCTAACAGAATTGGGAAACACTGGTTGAGTCTCGAGGCTCTGGTCAACAAAAAAAGGGGTCACATGTCAGATATAACTGGCTGACTCAAGGGAATCCCTTTAGGAGCATCGGGGCAGTAGAAATACACTTTGGATGGAAATCAGGAATGTAAAAAGGGGGCATAAGATAGATTTGGCAGAGAAAGTTAAGGAGAATCCAAAGAGGTTCTACAAGTGTATTAAGGGCAAAAGAAGAGCTCGGGACAAACTCGGTATCCTTAATGATCAATGAAGCAAACGATGTGTGAAACTACAAGATCCGAAACAAATATTTCACTTTGGAACTTACTGTGGATAAAGACTGGGGCGCTCAGGGAACTAAACAGTGTTTGGCCTGACCACTATTGGAATACTGTGTGCAATTCTGGTCTCAATGCCATCGGGAGGATGTCGTGGAACATGAAAGGGTTCAGACATGACCAAAGATGTTGCCAGGGTTGGAGGGCTTGCGCTTCAGGGAAAAGCCTGAATAGGCTGGGGTGATTTCAGTTGAACATGGGAAGCTGAGGAATTAACCGATAAAAGGTGTTTAAAATCATGATGGTCATCGACAGGGTCAATTGACAAGGTCATTTCCCCAGACGAGGGAAACTTTTCAAAGGGGTCTAAAGGACAACTGGCTCCCGCAGAGTGGATGGAATAAGCTGCCAGAGCAAATAGTGGAGGCTGATAGAAATACATTTAAAAGGCATGTGGATGGGTGTATGAATAGCAAAGGTTTAGAGGGATATTGGCAAAATTGTGGCAAATGCGACTAGAAACGTCATGCAGGAGTTGGTCCGAAGGGCCTGTTTCCATGCTGTACATCTCTATGACTCAACATCTTGAAATGAGTCCACAAGATAGAAAAGGAGGTGCTGGAGGTTTTAAAACACAAAGGTAGATAAATCCCCAGGACCTGATCAAATGTATCTCAGGACATTGTGGGAAGCTGGTGAATAAATTGTAGGGCCCTTAGCAGAGATATTTGTACCATAGAGTGCTGCATGTGATAGGCTGTTAGACTGGAGGGTGGCATTGTGGACAGTGAAGAAGGTTTTCTGAGATTACAAAGGGATCCTGATGAAATGTGTGAATGGCTGAAAAACTGTAGGTGGAGTTCAATCTGAATAAATACGAGGTAATGCATTTGGTAAACAAACACGGGCAGAGCTTATACAATGAATGGCAAGACCTTCGGTAGTGTTGTAGAACAGAGGGACCTCAGGGTTCAGTTACATAATTCTTTGAAGTTTGCAACATGGAGAGACAGGATAGTTTAAAAAAAGGTGCTTGCCTCACTTGCTTTCATTGCTTAGTCCTTTGGATATAGGAGTTGGGAAGTCATATTGAGATTATACAGGTCATTGGTGAGTCCTCTTCTGGAATACTGTGTCCAGTTCTGGTCGCCCAGTTATAGGAAGATTATTATTAAGCTGGAAAGGATTGGGAGGAGATTTACTGGGATGTGGCTGGGTACGAAAGGCTTCAGTATAAAGAAAGGCTGAATAGGTTGGTATTTTTCACTGAAACCTGAATGTTGACAGATGACCTCATAGAAGTTTATAAAATCATGAGGAGGATAGATATAGTTAATGGGAGTTGTCTTTTCCCATGGACAGGGGAGTTTCAAGACAAGGCACTACATTTTTAAGTTAGAGGAGAGACATATAAAATAAAACACATGAGAGGCACATTGTTACACAGAGGCTGGATTATGTGTGAAATGAACTTCCCAAGGAAGAGGTGAACATGGAGACAATTACAATGTTCAAAAGACATTTGGATTAGTACAGGAATAGGAAAGGTTTGAAGGGATATGATCCAGGAACAGGCAGGTGGGATGAGATCCGTTTTAGAGTGCAGTTAGCGTTAACCGAACAGTGCGGTCTGACTCTGACTATGATTATAATGTTGCGTCATCAATTAAGAAAGGCTGCAAGAAAAAGCCAGGGAACTACAGACTGATGAGCGAGACATCAGGGTGGGTCAGTTGTTGGAGGTCATTCTGAGAGGTAGGCCTTACATGCATTTGGAAAGATAAGGCCTGATTACGGACAGCCAGCATGGCTTTGTGCGTGGGAAAATATGTCTCACAAACTTGACTGGAGTTTGCTCAAGATGTGACCAAAAAGATAGATGAAGGCAGACCAACAGACGTTGCATCTGGCTTCCGCAAACCCTTGTTCAGGATGTAGCATGATACATTGGTTAGTAACGGTAGATCACAAGGGATCAGGGAGAACTAGCCAACTGGATACAAAATGGGATGACAGTGGGAGATAGAGGGTGGCGGGAGAGGGTTTTGTTCAGACTGGAGGCCTCTGATCAGCAGCGTGCTGTAAGGATTGGTGCTGGGACCACGGTTGTGCACCATTTACATTAACAATTTGAGTGAAAATATAGGAGTCCCTGTTAGTATATTTATGGATACCAAGATTAGTGGAAGAGTGGGCAGGGAATATAGTTATCGAAGGGGATGTTAATCAACTGGGCCAGTGGGCCAA
>NW_025204586.1:2526-4124 GCF_004010195.1 Chiloscyllium plagiosum | reverse complement strand
CTCCACACAGTCAGTCGCCTGAGGCGGGAATTGAACCCGGGTCTCTGGCGCTGTGAGGCAGCAGTGCTAACCACTGTGCCACCGTGCCGCCCATCAATGGCCACTTCCCTGATCAGGGACCGCCGCCTCCTTACACGGGCCTGGAGGGTCTTTTTTCAGTTTGTTTTAACCTTTATCCGGGATTTGTGAATTCTCTCCGCTCCTTCCTCCCAGCGAGGCTCCCACACACCGGCTCTGAGCGCCGCTCTCTGAAGCCGATCGCAGCCGCTGCCGGAGAAAGCAGCTCCATGTCGCTCTCTCCGTCGTGATCAATGTGACACTGCGCATGCTCCACATAGAAACCAAACTGCGCGTGCGTCTGAGGTTATCAGTTCGTTCATAGAGAATATTCATATCTGCACAGACTGATGGGTAAACTATTAGTCATTAACAATTGCTCTGTCGAGTTACAGACATAGCAATGTCTAGCATGTAAATAGATTGTCCGGTCCAAATCAACCATACCGGCCAGGTATGTACATTACCAATCGTTCCGGGAGTTTTAAAAAAATGTTTCTTACTCGAGTTGTGCAAATCGATTTGAAATATGTACGTTATCAGATTTACATTTTAACTACAGTATTTCTTAAAATCTCACATTGATTTATGAGAGAGGTTTAATGCTCCACTATGGAGTGAGAATGATCAATCCTGCAAAATACTTTGCTCTCTGACCAACCTTGAAGCGTTCACTCCCGAGAATGCTTTGTCCCCTCTCCTCTCGCACTCTGGTTGGAGGACCGGCCGCTACTCAATCCTCCTGTTCCACCTCTTCCTCCCAGTTGCAGAGTTGATTCAGGCGTGACTTAGCAGGCAAGGGACAAAGGAAGTTCGAGTCGATGTTTGTGACGCGGTGAAAATATCCCTAAACTTGGAGCGAGAGGCCTGGGTTCAATTAGTGGGCGGCACGGTGGCACAGTGGTTAGCACTGCTGCCTCACAGCGCCTGAGACCCGGGTTCAATTCCCGCCTCAGGCGACTGACTGTGTGGAGTTTGCATTCTCCCCGTGTCTTCGTGGGTTTCCTCCGGGTGCTCCGGTTTCCTCCCACAGTCCAAAAAGGTGTGCCCCTAGTGTTAGGTAAGGGGTAAATGTAGGGGTATGGGTGGGTTTCGCTTCGGCGGGTCGGTGTGGACTTGTTGGGCCGAAGGGCCTGTTTCTACACTGTAATCTAATCTAATCTAATTCACAGCTTGTGCAGGTGTGTGTAATAACAACTTTTAGCAGGTTCATTAGGAAAACCAAGGGGAGTCAGGAACAGAGTGAAAACAAGAGAAAATGCATGCAATGTGGTGGGGCTCTCAATGCTCAGATGATTTGACTCTTACCAAGCATTTCAGGGTCCCAGTACAGACTGTTGCACTCCTCTTAGTGCACAGCCAGATACCACGATTGTGGGGCACAGTGTTGTGGTGGGATATAGAGGTGCTTTTCTGGAAGGCGCTCAGTTTTTGTGTTGAAAACAGTTCAGAAGGAGTCGGGTTTTATATGGAGCTACTTGTCCCCCTCCTGTTGCAGCATCTTACTATTGCCCTGACTCTACCTCATACAGGGAGAAAGT
>NW_025204586.1:0-2148 GCF_004010195.1 Chiloscyllium plagiosum | reverse complement strand
ATAAGACCTTCCCTCCAGACCACACAACATCCTGGTAAATCTCCTCTGCACCTTTTCCAATGCTTCCACATCCTTCCCGAAATATGGGCACCCGAACTGCACACAATATTCCAAATATGGCCGCACCAGTGTTTTGTATAGTTGCAGCACGATATTGTGGCTCCAGACTTCAATCCATCTACGACTGAAACCTAACACACTGTATGCTGCCTTAACAGTACTGTACACCAGGGTGGCAACTTTCAGGCATCTATGTACATGGACTCCAACATCCCTCTGCACATCTGCACTACCAATAATCCTTCCATTGACCCAGTAATCTGCCTTCCTGTTATTCTTCACAACGTGCATCACCTCACATTTAGCTGCATTGAACTCCATTTGCCACCCTTCAGCCCAATTGTGCAGTTTATCCAAGTCCCCCTGTAACCTGTAACATTCTTCCACACTGTCCACTACTCCACTGACTTTCGTGTCATCTGTAAATTTACTAATCCATCCACCTATGCCTGCGTCTAAGACTTTTATAGAAATGACAAACAGCAGTGGTCCCAAAACAGATCCTTGTGGCATACCACTAATAACCGCACTGGAGGCTGATTATTTTCCATCATCCACCACTCACTGCCTTCTTTCAGAAAGTCAGTTTCTAATCCAAACTGCTAAATCACACTCAATTCCATGTTGCTGTATTTTCACTCACAGCCTACCATGTGGAAACTTATCAAAGGCTTTACTGAAGTCCATGTATACCATGTCAACTGCCCTACCCTCATCTATATGCTTGGTCACCATCTCAAAAAACGCAATGAGCTTTCTGAGACACAAAACCATATTGACGATCTGAAATCATATTGTTGTTTGCCAAACGATTACAGATATTGTCTCTTATAATCCTTTCCAAAACCTTTCCTACAACAGAAGTAAGGCTCACTGGTATATAATTACCTGGGTCATCTCTACTGCCCTTCTTGATCAAGGGCATAACATTTGCAATCATCCAGTCCTCTGGTACTGAACCTGTAGGCAAGGACGACTCAATATCAAAGCTGACGTATTTGCTATCTTCTCCTTAGCATCCCAGACAATCTACAGATAAATCCCATCTAGCCCAGGGGACTTATCTACTTTCAATCCTTCTAGCACCTGTTTGTAACTAACCTCGATCCTTTCTAGTCTAACATCTTCTACCTCATTATTGTCTGCAACATTCTCATTTTCCTGAGTGAAAACCAATGAGAAATGTTCGTTTAGCACCTCTCCGATTTCCACAGTATCCACACTCAACTTCCCACTTCTATCTTTGGCCCTATTCCTACCCTATCCTTTATTCTTTACATACCTATAGAAAGCTTTAGGGTTCTCCTTTATTCTTTTCACTAAAGACTCTCTTTGCTCTTCTTTACTCTCTTTTAATCCTTCTGAGCTGATCTGTAAGTCTCCATCACCTCATCTGTACCATTTGCCTCATCAACACATAAGCCTCTGACGACTTCTTAACAAGAGATGCAATTTCTGTGGTAAACCACGGTTCCCTTACTTTATCACTTCCTCCCTGCCTGACAGGGACATACCTATCAAGGACACGCAATATCTCTTTCTTAAACCAGCTCCACATTTCCATTGTCTGCATCCACTGCATTTTGCCACCCCATTCTATGCACCCTAATTCTTGCCGAATCGCATTGTAATTGCCACTGCCCCATCGATAAGTCTTCACCTGTGGCATGTACCTATCCCTTTCCACCGCTAAACTAAACATAACTAAATTATGATCACTCTCTCCAAAGTGCTCACCTACAACTAAATCAAATACCTAGTCCAATTCATGACCAAGCACCAGATCCAGTGTGGCCTCCCCTCTTGTCGGCCCTTCAACATACTGTGTCAGGAAACCCTCCTGTACACATTGTACAAAAAACTGATCCATCCGATGTACTAGAGTTATAGCATTTCGAATCAATGTTGGGGAGGTTAAAGTCCCCAATAATGACCACCATGTTACTTTCACTCCTACCCAGAGTAATTTTGCTAATCCTCTCTTCCCCCTCCCTGGAACTCTGCGGCACCTGTAAAAAATCCAAGCAGTGTGACCTCTCCTCTCCTGTTTCTAAACTCAGCCCACACTACTTCAGTAGACAAGTCCTC